>NC_039257.1:12503907-12558907 GCF_003368295.1 Carassius auratus
GATGGATGGATTGATAGATGGATGGATGGATAGATATTAGTGCTGTCAAAATTAGCGCGTTAACGCATTCGATTAATTTGAAATATTTAACGCGTTAAAAAAAAATAACGCAATTAACGCGGTTGCAGTTTTTTTTATTTCCAGTTGTGGCCATGTGTGTTCAACGTGCAAAGAAATATGGATAAGACCAAGGAAGGGCTTTTAGACGGAAAGTTTCAGTATAAAACTCTGCCGGATTACTCTTCAGTCTGCCACAAGAAACATTACTCTTCATTTAGTCTGCCACAAGAAACAGCAACATTAAAATCATGAACTCAAATGTCATTGTTTAAAAAAACAAAAAAAAAACAATGACTGTAACGTGCGTAAATCAGACCTTTCTGTAACGCTAACGTTAATAAGCTTAAACGAAAATAACGAAATAATTGTGTAGCGGAGTATTTTTTGTACACAGTGCCGCGAACTGTCAATCACTCCTGTACGCGTTCTTCACTGTCAGTCTTTTAATTGCGATTAATCGCGATTAATTTTAAAAAATTGTGCGATTAATTAGTTAATTTTTTTTAATCGATTGACAGCACTAATAGATATACAAACGAACAGCTCTTCAATTTAATCAGGTCTCCCTATAGTCATACAGTCACACACACACACATCATTCCAACAGGTGCACTGATCACGACTGAATGTCCCCTGGTGACAACCAGCTGTAAAACCTAAAAGGCAACACATAAATAAAACATCCCATCTAGACCTCCAGTCATCAACAACAAAAACACCTCCGTCAGAGCCACCTGAGACAGGTCTTCCCATCAACCCCAGTGGACAGCCCCTGTGAATCCATGTCTCAGTGCAGACTCCTGGTTGATGAAATCGGCGGGAATATGACGCTGCTCCTGTCCTCGTGAGCAGAGCGAACTGTACAGCCGCAGTGGAGTTCAAGCAGTGAAGGTCAGATAGCACCTGTTCCCTGCAGACAGCATCAAAACCAGAGCCTCGGGGGCCTGTGAGCTCCTCGACACCGTGGCAGGGATAATCTCATCGATTGCGATCAGTGGACTGCAGTGGACCCCTTCACTGTCACCTCAGGCCACAGCACATTGTCTTTAGAAATAACCCTAAAGAAGACCACCAGCTGAGAGGGGTTACATAACCATGTGTGTTTGTTTCAGCAAATTTGTGTGTAATAGCCTCGGACATGGCCGAATCCCTGTATAAAGACAGTGTTGTCATGGAGATAGACTGTAATTAGTGGAATACTAGAGTCTTCTGCAGCATCTGTGGTCCCCTAAATGATGCTCACAAACACATATGTGGAAATACAGGACTGACTGCCAAAAAAGGAAAGCTAGATTATATATCCGAGCGAACAGCTCTGCACTTAAATGAAGTCCGCTCGCAGTCTAATTTGAATCTGGGTCTCAAATAAGACTCATTCACAAGATGCTTCATTGTGAGCATCAGCTGAGGGACGCTGGGTAAACAGACATGACTCACAACTCTATTCATTCACTCATTAAGGTATAATTAGCTCACAGTGGTGCAGGTGTTCGAGAGGAAACTTCCGTCTCAGCTCCTTGTGATGTTTAGGGATTTTAAACTGCAGCACAAAGAAAGATGGAAAGGATGAAATGAAAATACTGGTACTGTATTTGTAAAAAAGGAAAATAGGAAGAAACACCACAATGCTTTACTTCCTTCACTAGTCTTCCGATATTGTTTCCATTCCACGAATCAGGAAGTTTCGGCTGTCTCATGATGTGACCTTATACCCTAACCTTTGATTCCTTTCAAGTCTCTGATTTGAAGGAACAGGCCATCCAAAAATACAATTTTTGCTGAAAATGTACTCACCCTCAGGCAATCCAAGATGTGTATTATGTATGAAAATATCTTAATGTTGGATTTGTTGCTTACAAACACATAGCTTTTCGCTTCACAAGACAATAAAGGATGGACTGGGGACATGTAAATTACTTGTGGATTATTGTTATGTTTTTATCAGCTGTTTGGATGCTCATTCTGACGGCACCCATTCACTGCAGAGGATCCACTGGTGAGAAAGTGATTTAATGCTACATTTCTCCAAATCTGAAGAAACAAACTCATCTACATCTTGGATGGCCTTGGGAGGTTCTTTAGAAAATATGTTTTTCATGTCTCTTCAAAATATGTTCTTCTTCTGAAGAAAAGAAATGCATGAACTTTTAATCAATATAAAACAGCAACACCGCAGATGTTGCATTGATTTTAGCAAACCGATTTTGCTAATGCATACAAACAGCAGAAAACCAGCATCTGAGGGGATTCGACCAATTATTTCTGTATTATTCATGAATGGGACCAAATTCCAGCATGTGAGTAATATAGTTCCTATCAATTCAGTAGTTTTTAATTCATATTAAATACATAAATAGCAATTTGTGCTCTCATCCTCTTCTGGTGACCCCTGACCCTGCCCACACACAGCCTGAAGGATTTACAAGGTCTGTGTTTTTCCTTCTATTAATCAACCAGTGGGATACAGCAGCCAGCAGACCCCCGACACAACCCACCGCTTGTTAACTAATATGCATGGAGGATGAAAACTTTTAGAACATGCTGGCCAAAAATCTTTTGAGAGACAAAATCTGCACATATTTAGCTATATGTTTACACGGTTATTTTTGTGAAATGAACAAATGAACACCAGCACTATGCTGACTCTACCCTTGGGAAACCAGTGGAGAACTCATTTTATGCTGGCAGTGAGTAAATGAATGAAGTTATATTGTTATGTAGAGCTGTTGTAATAGTTTTGCACCTTGGTACGTTTTATATAAAGATGAAAACATATAGAACTTGCTTGAATATGAATATCAATTACCTCAAAAGTGGTTATACTAACTGAATCCAACTGTGCTACAATTACTATAGAAATTCTGGAAACGCTTTACAATGAGGTCAATTTTTTTTGCATTAATAAATATATTAAATATAAAAATAAATGCTGTAAAAAAAGATTTTAAATTTTTTATTCATGACACCTAATATTGACAAATTACATCATGTCATTTATAATCACATTCTATAAAATGTCATCATCAGTTACATTTTATATAATTTAATAATCTGTCTATTTCTAATTTATGTTGGTTCATAATATTTATTAATGCTAATTTATACAACTTAGAAATTAACTCTACCAAAAAATAATACTTTTATAAAGCAAAGATGATCAAAATTGACCGTACACACATTTATGATGTCACAAAAGATTTCTATATTAAATAAATACTGCTATTTTGAGCTTTTTATTCGTCACATTTTCCTGAAAAGACATTGTATCAGTAAATATATATTATCTAAAATATTTTATTAGAAAAATAATTATTTTCAATTGTAATACTATTTCACAATATTACTATTTTATTTAATAAATTCAGCCTTAGAGGGACTTTTTTTTAAAAAACAAAACAAACAAACAAAAAACTACGTACCAACCCCAAACTTCTGAAGGGGAGAGAATAAGTAAAATCAGTTAAAAAAAAATAACATAATGCATGATACCAAATGCAAAAAAATATATAAATATACAAATATTTGTTTTAAAGTATAACCGCAACCACCTTAAAAAAAATCACTGGATGATTTGTACACTGAACAAGAAAGCTTTATCCTGATTAAGAATAAGATGTTTGAAGTGTGAAGGTTTTTTTTATTTTATTTTTTTTAGACTAAATACACAAAGTGATCTGTGAGTGCACTCACTCATGTAATTCTCAAACAGGCATTAGCAGGGGCAGCATCAGGACAGGGGCTATTATTCAGCTCTGCTGTGTCTAATGGCTCTGCATCATGAGGGCATGTCCGTACAGTGTGTGCTCTGCATTATGGGAAGGCAGCAGGGTACACGCACATGATCCAACAGCAACACCAAAATCAAACACACAGAAAAGGACGCCAGTGGGATCAAAGCATCTGACAGATGCTTTCTGGAAAACCCAGTTTTTGGTCTTTGACTCATTTCATTTCTGAAGAGAAACCTAAAAAATTGCCAATTTAGGAAATAAATATCAGCATAAAATGTTATTTTGGAAACCTTAGAATATTAGTGTATGTGTTTTTATATGCCCTTTTTTCTTATTAAACGAATGTGAGAAGTATGCCAAAAGACATTATTGTAAGAACCAAGCAAGGCTTGGTTGGTTAGCAATAGCATGGCACAGTCCAGCCAAGCAACTGCCATTGAAATGAACAGGAACGCTAATAGAACGTTTCTCCTTCTAGCTAGGAACCAAGCCTTTTTGTTGGTGCTCAAATGCAGACTGCCGCCCCCTTAACACTTACAGTACAACGCTCAACCAATCCACAATGCACAGACACAATTCCTTTTGATTTATTCCCCTGAAACTTAATTTAGCTGGGAACTGCACTGTCATATGCTGGTGTAACGTGGGTGAGTGTGTGCTCCAGGATGAAAGTGAGGGGGTGGATGACTGCGTGGGGAATCCGTGTCCGGCGACTGACTGGAAAACAGGGGAACTGCACTGTTTTTGGGTGGTGATGACAGACTGGCAGCGCTCCCCAGTCACCCACACACACATACACCAGCGCTGAACTGTATTTATACTGAAACCATCACTCCACTTACGGTCACGACTCAGGCATTCTTCTCCTCAGACACCCAAAAACACTCCAAATCATTATGCAGAACACCTGCGATGCGTGAGAGAGTGAGATAACCGGCACGAGGGGAGGAGCGACTTTGAAGCAAGCACTAAAATGACAGTTTCTTTCAGTCTTTTCCTTTTCCACTCTGAATAAAAGAAACTAAAAAATATGTGAAAAACTACACACTAAGACATACAACAGTCCTAAATTCCTTTTTAATTAATCAAAATAGATGTAAATTCTCCTTCCAAGACAATGAAGATCAAGAGACAAAACGAACCAACACAGAAGACTTATAACAATATTATAATAAACATATAACAACAATAACAACATAGTTGAAGTGTTTCATTTTTTCGAATATATACTTATAAACACTACCTGTTAAAAGTTTTTTTTACTATTTAAAATAACTATTTAAATGTATTTTAAAATGTTATTTATTCCTGTGATTTCAGAGCTGAATTTTTTCTATCATTCTTCAGTGTCACGTGATCCTTAAGAAATTATTCCAATATTTTGATTTGCTGCTCAAAAATTATTATTATTATTGTTGAAAAGAGCGGAGTAGATTTATTTTTCAGGTACCTTTGATGAATAGAAAGAACAGAAGAACAGCATTTATCTTAAATATTTTGTAACATTATAAATGACTTTATCATCTTTTGATCAATTTAAAGCATCCTTGCTAAATCAAAGTATTTATTACATTAATTTTTTCTCCCAAAATATACAAAATATACTAAAAATATACTTATACTGACTTGCTTTTGAATGGTATAGTGTATAATGTTACAAAAGCTTTTTTTCATCTTTGGAGCTATCTATTCATCAAAGAATCCTGAAAATTTTAGTCAGCTATTTTAAATATTGATAATTACAATAATTAAAAAAAATATTGAAAAGCAAATCAGCATATTAGAAATTCTTTTTGAAGGATCATGTGACACTGAAGACTGGAGTAATTATTCAGAAAATTCAATTTATTGAAATGAATGGAATTTATTTACAGTAATAAATTACATTTAAACAGATATTCAGATAGAAACATTTATTTTAAATTGTAAATATATTAAGATAATGATAAATATAAGAAAAAATATGAACTTAAAAAAAAATGTTAATACTTAATAAATATTATAAACTATAATAAATATGAAACTTAATAAATATAAAGTATGTGGGTGTGTGTGTGTGAGTATAATTTCATTATTTAGATTTACACAAGCTGTGTGCAAACACATTTCCTCAATGTGCACACTTTTGCACAGTCAGGCTTAGTGTCGCTATTCTCACATTATACAGCAAGAAGGTTAGATCTGATGTAGTCATGGAGTTCAACAGCTATTGCAATAGCATTTACACAGCAAATCTCATATTCCAACTCCTTGTCATTTAGAGCTAATGAAAAGGAGCACCGAATGAAGATGTCCTCATTACCGTGTCCATAAAAAAGGGCCTGAGTAACAAAAGTAATAATTCAAATTTATTATCGGATGTTCCACAATTAAACAGCGCTAACCGGCTAATGGAAGGACACGGATGAGTCACAGACTAGCCGACTAGGGCTGACATCACTGCTTGTTATCATGTGACCTTTAACCTTGATACACAGAAGCCGTTCCAGTTCAGCCTTCTAAACGAGAGCCGTCAGTGAAAATAACATGCGTTTGGATAAATTTAGCATTCTGTATAAACACGCCAGCACTGCATACTTCTAAAAAGAGTTCAGGCCACTCAGGCAAACATGGGCAGACTGATTTTTGATTTGCAGTGACGGGTCCTGATGTCTTGTACATTGCTGCTTAGATCTTACAGCTCTTCTGGGGTTTGGAAATTCCCACAACACAACAACTGAGCCTCAAAGCAAAAGCCGCCACACCATATTGGATGACAAGAGACACAAACTGTAAATATCAGCAAGCTCAAGCAGTGGCAGCGCAAGAATATCTGCTATGTGTGAAATATAAGATCACCCCCAATGATAAACGGAATTCATATTTGCATAAGCACTTAGATCAAGTGCTATCTGTGGGCAAAACACTACTCCCTACTGTATGAAGGTAAAATGAGGTTGTAAATGTTAACAAAGCTGTGTAATAATGCAGTACATTACTTTTTCCATTTGTACTTGTAGATTGAGGACTAAGCAATATTTTGGTGCCACACAGCACTGGTGTGTCACTGACGTAATGAGGTTGAGCCTGGGTTAATGTTCCAGTCTGTCTCTGTGTCACTGGAGTAAAGAGTGTGTGAGTCTCACACACACACACACACACACACACACACAGAGACTCCAGTCATCCGCACCGGACAAATCAACCTTATTGTTGGCAGTGATCCAAAGCTCCGGAACTATCATCATGCCACAGAGCCCCAGCCATCGCTTCTAAAGTCTTTCCTGATGAGGGCTCTCATATGTCACCATAGACAAGGCTCACCAAAAATTATTTTTCTGCTGGCCATGGTTTAGACTAGTGCTAGTGCCTATATTATATATAATATTACTGCTAATTTATGCACAATTGTTTTCTAGAAATTCTATTTTTTGCAATATAATTTAATTTGTGTCTAAAAGAAAGATATTTTTCATCACATGTTGTCAAAAAGTTATATTAATATAAAATCATTATTAATTAATTCATAATTTAATTGCAATATAAATTTGTAAAACTTGGAAACTGTGCATCTACTTTTAGAAGTTAGAAATAATATATCATCTATATATTTTTAAATATTTATTTTCGTAATTTTAGGCTCTTTACACAAAAAGGGACATGCATGCATATTAATTATTAGTTCATTCATTTGAATAATTTTTCATTATTCAATTTGCAATATTAGATGGGAAATTGTGCAGCAATTTTTACAAGTCAATTTTAGATATTTTGTACTTTTATTTATATATCTATAATTTGTACATAACATATTTTTCGATTATTATTAGGTTTTCTTTACAAAATGTTATATTTATCTACATTAATTATTTGTTAATCATTTAAATTCACAATATGAATTTGCAATTCCAGTTGCCACTATTTTTCAGAAAGAATTTTTTTTTTTCATAATTATTTTATTTCATTCTATAAACTTGAATAGAGTAGTTATTGGGTTTTCTTAAAATGTTATATGTATATTAATTATTAGATGTTTAATTTTTTTTGTACTTTAACTTGCAAAATGAATTCACAAAAATCGTTTGGAAATTCTGACGCTACAGTTTAACTCCACAACAGCTCTAAACTCACTTGTACTGCAGCATGATCATTTGTTAATGAATTTCAACAACTCACTGCAAAGTGCAATAACGTGGCTGCTGTCTTCATGTACAAACTTCTTGGTCACTGCCTCCTCCATAATCTGCTTCACCTAGACATGGAAAGACACACAATTAGGGAGCGGCAAACATTGGCAAAAAATAGCGACAAGTCCAAATTCTTGGAATCAGGTGCACAAAAACATCTAATTAATCATCACAGCATAACCACAAATGCTTTAATTAGCATCACTGAATTGATCGTTTCCCTTGAAGTGCAAGGAACTGTGTAGAATCATCACATTTTTCTCTTCCAACTGTCAGTAATACGGCAAATCCCAGACTAATTAATCACAATCCTTGCAGGCGTCTTTATACTGTCTGTAATTTGAAGAACAGCAGAAGGGTAACTGTACCAATGAGAAGGAGCAAACCATGGGCATCTGCTGATTATAGGCATGACTTGTGTGAAGTGTGAAAATCTACTCACCCTTAGGCCATCCAAGATGTAGAGGAGCATAATTTTTTTTCAGTCCAAAATTGTCAGTGAATTTTGATATGAGAGGACAGACTTTTTTCACTGGAGGAAGCATTATTATGGATTATGGATTCATATTTTGGCCTAAAGTTTAAAGTAAAAATTTCTAATGATCTATTTGTTTCTTAAAAACATACAGATCTTCACAAAACATTTACCGATGGACTGGAGTGGTGTGGATTACTGCAATGTTTTTTTATCAGCTGTTTGGACTCTCTTTCTGACGGCACCCATTCACTGCAGAGGATCCAATGGTGAGCAAGTGATGTAATGCTAAATTTCCCCAAATATGCTCTTATGAAGAAACAAACTTCTCTATGTCTTGGATGACCTGAAGGGGGGTACATTTTCAGGAACATTTCATTTTGGGCGTGCTATTTTTTTTTTAAGGCTGATATTAAATATTTGCTGTTGTCCTTGGGATGAAACGAAAAACAGTAATAGCTCAAATAGTTTTTAAACCAGTTCACTAACAGCAGCCTGTTGCATTGTATAACATGTCTCGAAAGACATGAGAATGGTTGGACGCTTCGAATAGTGCAAATGCTTCACATAGAGACATAGCTGACAGCAGTAACAATGGGATTAATGAAGTCATCACTCAAGGTTTTTTACAGCTGAAATAAGGGGCACACACACACCACATGTGGAGAGATATCGTCACAATATGCTCAGTTAATATACCATCTAACATCTTAAAATACAGAGAGCTCTGGCATCCAGGATATAGAGAACACCTACAAAGACAGACTCAATCACATGCACAGCTATAAAAAGCAAAAGCAGACTGCAGTTCAAAATCTAAGCTCTTGAGTGAAAATCTGACAAAATAAAAATGGGGTATGCAGTTCTGCAGACACAAAAATATGTCATAAATATTAAATAGATCATTGCAAAATGGTGTGATGTTGCTCAATGCAGGCAATAAATATTTATGGGGAAAAAGCAGAGAACAAGAAAATGAAACTAAGTTGTTTTGCTCTTGTGGGAGCCATTTGTGGCCATCCCTGCTTCATGCAGCTGTATTAATCGTCCACTGATGCAATTTAACTTCTTAGGTAGCTGCTGATGCTTTCAGTTCCTAGGCAACCAGGAGGCGGCTAACTGCAGCTTAAAGTGACAGAGACATGGGATGTTACACAAAGAAAGTCAATGGAGGAATAACAATCTAATCCTCTGTCTATTGCAGGACTGTTATTACCTGTATGCACTGTAAATATTCATTCAGATTCTGTATTTCATCACTATACAAATGATGCTTAAAATTGCCGAAAACCAAAAAAGTGAGGTCTTTTGTAAAGATATGTAGGCTTATTTCATTGTATGTATCAAATGTCTTACTGGTTCCCACAGACATATAAATGTGGAATGACCTGCAGGATGAGCTCTACTAAACAGTGGAAATCAATGTTACTCTACGTTAAATAAAAAGAGTACATGATATCTCTGTGGAGGAAGTGACTCATTTTAGAGGTAAAAATAGGTTATTTGAATGAATATGATGCACAAACGTTCTTTAAAACTTGATGAATGAGATGATGTTAAAAACTGGTTTCTTTATTAACCCAGGCCACTGAGCCACCTGAGGACATATACCTTAAGATTTGTATTACCACATCCATGATATTAGACATGCCCTTGACTATCATGAGAAAAGATGTCTGCCAGGACTGTGCATTAAGTTCATCCGCTATGTGGACAGTCTGTTTTGACACAGGAGACATGCCGGGACCAATTTAGAACATCTATTCTTTGCAGAAAATAATTCAAGATTTCTATTATTCATGAGGGCCGGATTTAAAACTAGCATTCCCTGCACTGTGGGGGGAAAGATAAGAATTAATTACACCGATATAAAAGAATGTAACAGCTTCTCCCACTGTACACTTCCTGGAGTGAATACATTGGAAACTCTGTGAATGTGAAGTCTTATCAAATAATTATTGAAAAATACGCTCAAGAACAGTTCATTCATATTCATCTCAAGACTACTTGGCATAAAAATGGTCAGCACATAATTTTAAATATATGGATTAAGGTTCCTAATATATCCTTTTTAGGTTAAAATAATGGATGAATTTGTTTTCCATTATAAGAATCTTGAATACTTGAATCTGATTGGTCGATCACAACATTGAGTAGGCTAATATATTTATACTAAATAAACTGGATATTTCTGCTGCACTGTACAAAAGTAAACATGTTTCTGAATTGTTTTCTAAACTAAATTGGACTCTTATTCTTAGAGGAAGATTTATACACTTATTTAGATGTAAATGAATACTTTCAAATTAATGTCATGTTAAACAACAGAATAGTAAGTGCAACAGCAAATATATTTCATTCATGTACATTATTGTTTACTTGACTTTACTTAGTCATATTAAACAGTTTTTAATAATTAGTTTGAAACCAGTTCAACCTATAGTGTGTGAACCAATCATGTCCAGACTGGTCTTAGCATATACAATGCAGATATGAATTTGACTGTGTGATAACCCCCTCACATTAAACTTATTTGATCATTGATATTAACGTCTAACTGAAAAATAGGTTAATCTTGCATTTCACATGAGAAAGTTTCTCTGCATGTAAAAAAAAAGAGAATAAACCCAGATCAAAACAGGTGACATGCAGAGCAATCAATGCAACGATCTCTTCTAATCTAGTCAAATAATAAAGTAGTGCGCTTTCTCTTACAGTGGTGTTATAAATAAACCTCGCGTGCCCTGAGCGCTCAGCCCCTCAAGTGTCTGTCAACGGAAATTCGATGTCAACTCGTTTTTGTTTACTTTGCAATAGGCTAGTAGCATATTCGTCAGTAAAAACGTACTGTGTTTAGACTGTATTTAGCCTTTTGCAGAAGGCAGAATCTATTGATCACCTCAGAAACGATTGATTGCATCGTCTCCCATAGCTACATTAAGTTAAAAGCGGATGAGGAAAGAAATAGCCGATCTCTCCAGCGCTACAGGTGAAAGGGTTTGAATGTGAACCTATAACAAATATAATAGCCTTCCTGAGCACTCGTTATACATTAATCCATCACTGTACGTAATAAAGCATCAGCGCATGCGAAACTTATATGCATGCACTAAATCAGAAGAAAAGCATGCATGCGAGCTGATCGTGCACGCATGTTTTAGCATTCAATCAAAAATAAGACAAGTAATAAATGATAGCACCCACTTCTCTTTTGACGTTCCAGAGTAATTTCTCTTTAAATTCTTCATCTGTAGTCGAACCCATTGTCCCCGACTATTAAACAACCCAAGTGCAGCATAAACTGTCTGGAGACATAAATCTGAACGGCTCGCCTGCCTTTACTCTCAGTATTTTTAATTTTCTTTACCCTTATTTCGTTTTCAGATAAAAGTGTGCACTGACAGCTGAGCCTTGACGCATATAAGCACTGACGAAGCGCATCGTGAAGCCATCTTCGGTTCCTTTATGACGCAATCACCGCTGGCCCCGCCCCCTTGGCATTGTTGATCAATGGGACAAATCTCTTCACGCGCCGTACGCCGTTTATTTTTAGCACCCCTCCACATTTGACAGCTCATATGGAGGCGCCTGTGGTGGTTCAACTAATAAGGCATTGTCATTAGGCGTTCAACAAGACATGATGTTCATAAGACCTACTGGATGAAAAGATACGTGATGCATGATGGTAGTCACATCCATCCTATTATTGAAGAAAGGAACCGCTGGGTTTATAAATGGCACAGGTGCAGCCAACTGTAAATAAAAATAATAATAATAATAAAATATAACTAGCACAAATGTAAACTACAGAGTTTATATTAAATATTTCAGAGCTGTTTAAGGGGTTTGTGGTAAAATTTATTTATAAATTAGTCAACCCCAAAATGAAAATGTTCTTAATACTTAATTAAAGAATACTTATTTATCGCAAGAGATAAAGAGAAATTTAGCATTACATCACTCGCTCCTCAATGGATCCTCTGAATGGGTGCCGTCAGAATGAGAGTCCAAATAACTGCTAAAAACGTCACAATAATCCACAAGTAATCCGTGAGACTCATGTGCATCAAGAATGTCTTGTGAAATAAAAAGCTGTTAGTTTTAAGGAAACCATTCCATCATTAATGTATTTTAACCACATACATCACTTTTTACAACATATTTGTTGAGAACAGTTTTTGATCTGTTTGACAAATTTCTCCCGTGATCCAGCTGAGACAATTTTTCACTGGAGGAAGCAATATTATGATTAAGGACTCATATGTTAGGTAAAAAAAAAAGTGTCTTACAAACTTAAAATAGAAACAAATTGAATATTTAAACACGCAAAGAAACAGCTTTTCACTTTACAAGACATTAATTAATGGACCGGAGTGGTGTGGATTACTTATGAATTATTGTGACGTTTTTGTGACTTTCATTCTGACGGCACCCATTCACCGCAGAGGATCCATTTGTGTGCAAGTGATATAAAATTTTCCAAATCTGTTCCTATGCAGAAACAAACGCATCTACATCTTGAGTGGCCTGAAGATGATACATGTTTTCATTTCTTTTAATAGCTACTGTTAAAGTTACTAGATAAAAATGAAATACATTTAATTCAAATAAAAGCAAACAAAAGATGATACTTTTAAAAATACCTTCTCCCTTTTTTTTATCATACATCGACAGTCAAAGAGGTCCAAAGTTGTTTTGGACCATACAAACTTTAAATGTATTGGCAAATAAACCTGAATTATTGTTTCAAAGATTTTTCATTTTAAGGTGAACTACCCTTTAAGTTATATATATTTTTAGAGTGTTAAATAACCACAGCAGGAAACCTTTAGATCACATTCATTCATTCATTAAGTATTAAAAGCACATTTCTTTTCATCTTACAAGACACAAATCGAACACTACAACCTGATTTTTCTAAAACACAAAACCCCAAATCCATATAAATGATTTCTTTTTTCATTAAATCACAGTACTTGAAGATTAATGTAGGCATAAGGCAGGACTGTAACGGAGTATATGATCCTGTACAGTTAGCAGAAATAGAGTGATGTACTTGGCAAGATGTTATCAAAACATTCTATGATTAGGTTAGTAACTACAGTTTAAAACATAGTGGTTTCCTAAAAAACAACAAAATAATGAGGTAAATAAATTAAAATATAGGAACTAATGCTAATTCATGATCAACTTTTTGCATTACATTCACATTAAAGGTTCAAACCGCATTTCATCCAAACATTGATTGTCAAGTCACCTACTGAAAAAAAAAAAAAAAAAAGACAAAGCAGCAATCTGTTCAGGCAGCAAACTACAAAGTGGTTAAACGGTGCTGGTAGTTTAGTGTTCTCCACAGTCAATGTGAAAACAGAGGCACTAGTTGAAAGTATACACATAAAATGTCTTCAATTCACATTTAAGCTAATGTCCAAGGGGTCTGTCGTCATAAGTGCTGTATCTTTTAATGTGGATGCGCCGCACGCGCTCCCTCAGCTCCACGGCCTCCTCCTCTTCACTGTGTGTGCAACAATTGTTCCGTCTGCGGGTGGCCTCCAACAGGGAGTTATCTGGGACTGGGAGAGTCTCATAAAGCAGGGCATTTAGCGTCTCCTCGTAGATCCGTGCTTCTGGAAACTCAACCTGAGCGCATTACGAGAGTTCTTCTTTGACACGTTCAAACAGTGCCTATAGAAATACATTTTATAAACACCACTTACCTTTGTCTGCTTCTTCTCAGTAGCATAAACGATGGACGTGCAACAAACTTCTGCTAGCTTACGGCTCTGTCCGTAAAAGGACCAGCAGCAGATCTCGTCTCCGATGACATCTTTAATGAAGAGCACACGGCTGCTGTAGCTCAGAGACAGCTTCTCAAACAGCTCGATATTCTTGAGTAGGTTGTCATCCGAATTGCTTTTGAGGAAGATAAACACCAATCACAAAGACAATAAGAACAGTTGAAGTGAGAACTGCAATTCTCAAAAAGGTCAATCATGTTTTAGGTAAAAGCACTGGTATTTACCTTGTATAGGAATATTTGTTGTTCCCTCGGTTGTAAAGCAGTTTTACAGCAGGCTATAAGTGGAAAAATAATAATGGGGAAAGGCATTCAGAGTTGCAGATTATCTTGTTTTATATTTGAACATGAAACAAGCCCCGAAAAACAGAATATTTGCAGTCCATGAAAGTCTCACCCTTACGCAGCCCTGTATCAGCCTCTCTTCCTCTTTAGGAGATGTTATGACTGGGATAACACATAAAGCCTTTTCTTCATTGTCCTACCAACAAACAAACAAATAAATGGAATGATCTCACAAACCTGACAAGAAATATCTGGGTCATATTTCACCCCAAAATTATAATTACTGTTGTCATTATTATTATATTTTTTAGAAATAAAAAAATTAGGTTTAATTTAGGAGCATTTAAATAGTTTGCATTATTGCTTAACATACACTAAATTTCAAAGGTCCGCATTTATTCGCATTTATTCTATTCGTCAAAAAATCCTTAAAAAAAATTGCCTTATAATTTCCGTTAAAATAGCACAAAAACTGTTTTCAACAATATCATAAAAATGTATTGCACGATATTACAGCTTTTAACCCCCCCCCCCCCCCCCCAAAAAAATAAAAAATTTAATTCAGCCTTTCTAAGAGTAAGAGTAAATCATACAAAAAAAACACTCTACCTACCCAAATTTGTATATTAATATGATATTACAAGACTTTGCCCCAGTTCCCATTACCATAATGCACCCTAACCTTTAATATTCCCATTATTTTCAAACAGGATTATCATTGCTACAATAGACCTTCACGTTTTATGTTACTGCTATACAGTACACAATGATTAGTCTTAATTAAAATGATCATATATTAGAAGCAGTAAACCACTTCTACCCAGATGTACCGGTATTTAAAAATGAAAATAATATACATTTTGTTTTCCATATTACAGTAACAAGAATCGTATTTGCATTACAACAATACGAATGTGTAGGAGATACACAATCACACAAAAACAAGACTAATCAGGAAAGGCTCCACCAACCTGCAGGGCTCTCTGGCACAAGTCTATCAATCCCTGGATCTTGTAATACTTGGCTTCTGCTAGGAGCTCCATGGTACCCTGTTTGCTCTTGGGCAAGGTCACAAATCCATCACGGAGATAGCTGAGAATCGAACCAAAGTGTTTCCCACAGCGATCTATTAGGATCCAACCTTTAAAAAAAACAGCAGAATTCAAATAACAACATCAGCACTGCATACCCAAGCTAAACTGGTGACATCATATCTCGGCACTGTCTAAATAACTCACCTTCCTTATCAGTGAGCACCTCCATCTTGCCGCTGAACATGGATCTCAGGAGGGTGTCCTGTCGGGTGAGCACTCGCAGCGTGGTATAATAAGGATTTCCGCCCACATTGAGCTGCACGTACTTGTTGCCGGTGACACCGCGGTAAGTGCAGGTGTCAGTCTTGGGGCAGGCCACTGAAGAGATTGACACAATGGGCCCGGTTTGCGGTTGAAGCTGGTGCAGGCAGCTCTCTCCTGACATGTCCCGCTGTAGGTAGATAACCACCCTACACACGATCGGTCTGATTTCCCCCGCCGTGGTGAATGCTGCTGGGCAGGCTGCCAGAGACGCAAAACCTACATGCTACACATCACATAAAACAACATGCATACACCATTTATTAATATTATTTATAGATCTTATATATATATATATATATATATATATATATATATATATATATATATATATATATATATATATAAGATCTTTGATATATACACCTTTGTGTGTGTGTGTGTGTGTGTAGACAATTAACAAACACATTTACATTAAATGTGAAACATTTCCAATATGGTAGAACCATGCAATGACTGCCAATGATAATAGCAAATATGACCTTGTACTATAAAGACTGAAAGTGTCTGGCAATCTAAAGTGTGAAATAATTCATTTATATTTGTGTATATCTTGTTTCTTTTATATATATACATTAACGTGCCTTTTTCTGTTGATGAATTGCTACTAAACTAGAAACGTATATACTTGTGTTTACAAAACGTATCTGGCTAATAAGGACGCAAAAAGCACAATGACAAAGCATTTTGTGGACTGCGTTTATGTTTAATGCTAAACTAGAACTAGCTTAGCTGGTTTATTTCAAAATAGTTATATGTTAAGGTAAGTTTGTCGAAATGAAGAAACTTTTCCAAGCTATAAACTCACCCACTGTTGTTCAGTAACTCGTGGGCGTTCAACTGAACACGAAGACTTGATCAGTTCGACAGTTTTAATTCAACCATAGTTGATAAGAAGGAAAACAAATGGTTCTATCTGAAGATATACAAAAGAAAAAAACACTTTTCACTTCTGCCTTCAGTGATAACAGAACGATGTTGATTGATCTTCTTCTTTGAAAGCACAACAGCAACAGGTTAAATCATTATAAGGACATACTGCCACCCAATGGCCAGTGCAGGGATCGTCAGCCTAGCCAAACCCTTTTAAAACGCTTTACTTTGTAAAATATCTTTCAGAAATAACATTGACAAACAATACGACGTAAAAATCGAGTTTCTCAGTTATCTAGCTTACATTTTTATCCATTTCATGTCCTGAAATCATGTTTAGCCTATTAAGGATCTGTAACAGGCTTTTCCCAGATGTAATAACTTTAACTAAAAGCATTATCCAACATTATTACTAGATATTTGTACTTTTTATTTTTTGCTAATTTTTATTTCTTTGTTTGAAATGTTGTACAGACCTTCTTCTTGTTTTCTTTCTTTCTTTCTTTCTTTCTTTCTTTCTTTCTTTCTTTCTTTCTTTCTTTCTTTCTTTCTTACTTTCTTTCTTTCTTTCTTTCTTTTCTATTAAACGTCATACCAGCTTCTAAGGCTATATTCATGGCGAGAATAAAGTACAATCAATCAAAGCGGTTTGACATTTCAAAATAGTAATTCAATTTACAAGTATAAATAACTTTTATTTTGAAATGTATGCCCATTTCACAGTGAATCTTCTAGATATGTCGAAATATAATGTGTATATCTCCATAGGGTGCCATCTTTGTATCATTATTATATATGTTAGTTATTATACAGTATCTTTTATTATTATTAAACCAAGCATTGCTTTTAGGATATTTGTAGTTAAAATATCGTGGACTTTTAACAGCTTTTGACGGTGAACGTGACGACATTCCAAGACCAGCCTTCGCAGTTCCTGGATCTGATTGGCTCTCTCTGCCTGCCAATCACAACATTCGCAACCAATCAAACTCGTTTGTCCTTTCCACTCGAGCTCAGTGCACTAGCTGCATCATATTCAAGATGTCGGCGGTGTCTGTGTATCCCATGTGTGTCCGGGCGAGCCGGGGCCTCCTCAGACTGAGGCAGGGGGTCAGAGGCTTCTCAGCCCCCATGGCGCTGGATGTTGTCAGGTCTCTCTCCACTGACACATCCAGTAGCAGTGCCACAGGAGGACTGGCCCAGGCAATCCTGCAGGAGAGGCTTCAGCAGAAGAGCCAGGTGAGCAGCTATGACCGCCTGACATTCCTGCATGACAGGGTGTTAGACAGCCAATTATTAAAAAATATGTACATTCTCACATGTTAGTACTTTGGCGTTGAGTGTATTGATGAATAAATGACCCTAATTTGTCAAATGGTTAGGTCTGGTTAGTAAAGGTTGACAGGTGGTGGTTTGAATGAAGTCAGACGTGATTTATGTATGACAGAGCAGTAACATTATTTACATTTTCACATCATCAGTAGAAATCAGTACATGTAATAACTCTTGAATATGTAGCATAAATGAAGGCACAGAACAGAGCGGTATCACAAATGCTCGTTCTATGAGTTTCTGTAAACCTCCCATATGAAATAGTCAGAAAACTCGGTTACCTTTTAAATGGAAGTGTATTTACTCTTTAAACGATTTTTTTTTTAACTACATGTGTTTTGCATCATATTTGATACATCACCTCAGTGTTTTATGGTTGTCATGAAGATAATTTAGAGGCCTTCGAAATTGATGTTTCAAATATGATGCATGCTTTATAGGGTTAAAAAAATTGTTCATAATACAAAAAAATTGCAACATTACAATTGAGTGTTGTTTAAATTTATTATTTATTACTTTCACATTGGAGCTGTATCATGCAAAGTCAGGAGCCCTCTTTTGACTGTTGAATACAGATAAGGGCTAAAGGCTAAATGTCTGTCAAAGGACTGAGTGACAGCTCCTCAGACCATTCAAAATATTGGATTTGGTGCATATTAGAAACAGAAATTAGTATTCAAACTGGCTGCTGTGTAACGTAATATTTTATTCTTTTTTGAGTTTAGTCAGTTAATGCTCAGGATCCCAGACAAATGTAAAGCAGGATGCTTTTGACACATTGTTCATAGGGCCAGCTTCCTCCAGAGGGTGATGACTCTGGTGACAAGAAAAATGAACAGGGTGAGGACAAGAAACAGAAAGAGAACAGCGCATATGCTAAGAAGATGGCCCTTCGGTTAGCAGGATTTTTGGGACTTGGAAGCACAGTCGGCATTGTCTACATATTCGGTGAGTTTGTCTGATGATTTCTTACGCTAAGGGTGGGCACCAATCGATTGGAATATAACAAGTTTGAAGATATTTTTTTGAACATCGTTGGATTGTTTTAACCTTTTTTGACTGGCATGTTATATATATAATATAAACATCATATATTTGACCTTGGAGCACAAAACTTAAGTCGCTGGTGTATATTTGTAGAAATAGGCAAAAATATATTGTATTGGTCAAAATGATTGATTTTTCTTTTTTGCCAAAAATCATTAAGACATAGATTAAAGATCATGTTCCATGAAGATGTTTTGTAAATGTCCTACTGTAAATATATCGAAACTTAATTTTTGATGCATTGCTAAGAACTTAATTAATAAAAATCTAAAGGCAATTTTCTCAATATTTAGATGCTCCTTCAGATTCCAGATTATTTTTTTAAAATATATATATATTTGCATTGGAGGATTACGTTGCGTTAATGGTAAATGTTTATTTAACCTGCATATTTACTATTATTTTATTTGTGTTTCTACAGCTAACTAATCATTTTACATGTTTTTTGCATGCAAGTTAAAATTATTATTATTTTAATTATATTTATATAATTATTTTATATAATTTTGTATATAAATATATATAATATTATTATTATTATTATTATTATTTTATTTTTTTTGCTCAAACTCAGTTTAAAATCATGACTCAAATAATGAATGTTTCTGGTCTGTAGGAAGCAGTTCTGTGGATGAACAAGGAAATAAGGTAAGCATGAAATTTCATAAAGTCAGGTTTTAAGACTTTATAGTTATTTTTGCCAAGGAATCTTTAAACTGTAGTTGAACATATGTTTTGAACTCATCCATAGATCTTTTATAAATATGAGCTAAGAATTTCACCACCTTCTCAAGAAAGAGAAAAAAGTTAATGCCACATTGGCTGAAAAGATTTGCTTAGCAGATTAAAAGTATCTTAATGGTGATAGTTAATGGCAAAACACTTCTCAGCTGTCCATCTTTACCCTCCATTTTATTCTTATATGGTAATTTTAACAAGCTCTAAGCCACACTATTGCCCATGGCACACTTTCTCAATGGCCTGGCAGACAGTTCAATCAGATATCGGTGTGAAGACACACTTCCTTTCTTCAGCGAGCAGACTTCTGGCACCTCTCGAGGTGGCCCACTTCAAACGACTCGCTTCACAAAGACAGTCTCACAGGAGACCGGAGTGAAATCTGCTTTGATTGCTGGTGTTGCATTTGATACCTCTCTTGCCTATGCAAGAGACCTGTACTACTGTAATTGTAGCTTGACCATGATGTTGTGACAAGGACTGTTTGTTTGTTTCAAATTCTCAATGTCATAGTCAATTTTTATTGTATATTGATTTATTGCAGCATCTTCACCCAAAATTGAACATTGTGTGATTATGTACTGACTTTCTATTCCAAACTTAAGGTGTTAAAGGTATAAATGAGCATTTAAGCTTCTTTGTCTTATAAACGTTCAAATTAGCAAGGTCTTGTAATCTTTTTGGAAGCCACCCACCTTTAAAGAGGCACACTTCACAGGTAGATGCCAAACATGCCTAGTCTGGAGGCATGTGCCAGAGGTGGGAATTCAGGAAGGTGGTCACTTTAAAGAGCACCTCCACCTTTGACGTCCTGTTTTGTTACCTGCTTAAGTTAGAGCTGACTTGTAAGGGCACACTTCACAGGTCCGTGTGATCTGGGGAGTTCAGAGGGCCGTTGGTGCCTGATCGCACACCTCGTCCTTTATATTGGTTGAGTTTTACTGTTCTCAGCTCTTGTGATCTTATTGTGAGCATGAGACCTTTATCCTGTTCCCGTACTGTAAATATATCTTTGTCTCAGAGACTGGCTTTAATGATCGATCTAACACACTTTTTTTCATCTTCCTGTAAATTAAAAGAATGGAGGACAAGAAAAAAACATTCTAGCTGAAAAAGCTGTACATTTATATACATTACCATTCAAATGCCTTGGGTCAGAAGGTCTTTTATGCTCATTTATTTGATAAAAATATGCACTGTAATTCACTTTGAATAAAAGCATCTGCTAAATGCATACATTTAATTTAAATGTAATTTAATATCCAACATCCCTGTGACAGATTTAAGCTTCACATTTTTTAATCTGTGACTGACAGAGGAGTATCTTGGTGGCAGGGATTTATATCTTTAACAAGACTGACACAGGTAGAGTGAAAGACTGGACTTTTTTAGATCATGTAAAGGTTACAGAGTATGTGTGTGGAGCATCAACAATTTCCCCTCCGCACTCTGAGCATTAAATAATCACTCTGCTCCGGGATCACCATTTCCCGCTCCACTCCACGCTCGCTGATATCTGAAACACTGAAGTCTGAAGTAATTCAGTATGTTTGAAATACCACAGTTCAACTTCTGTTCATAACGTATTAACGTTTAACCTATATAAAAAAATAATAATAATTGTTTCAAAAGCCCCTTTCACACTGCACGTCGGACCGGCAATATTTCCGGAACATTGCCGGGTCGCCTTCTGTGTGAAAGCAACCACGTCCCGGGATCGATTACTGAATTGAACCCAGGTCGGGGACCTAGTAACATTGGGGGTTCGACCCGGGACTGGCGCTGTGTGAACAAAAGCCAGATCTAATTCCGTGTCGAAGTGATGACGCTAGTTATCGCGCGACTCTTTTACCGGCTGTTTTGAAGGAAGATCAACATTGGCGACGAAAACATATGTGCAAACTGTAATGAAGCAGAGATCAGTTAGTTCCTCACTTTCTGCGCTGACGCCGAGATCGTTTGCTTGCTTCAGTGAAACTATAACGTGTCTAGTGTTTTCGACTCATACATTACACGTCACGCACTGATGTCACGTGTCGTTACGGGATCTTCAAGGGTTGTGTGTGAAAGTACGCACATATACCGGGTCATCACTGGCAGTGTGAAAGTGCCAAATCTAGTGACCCGGGAACAATTGCAGGAACACTTTACCCCTGTATTTGCTGGAATGGCAGTGTGAAAGGGGCTATAGTGGCTAATTGGAACACAAGTGTGCAAACGTTTTACTACTACATGACAAGCTAATAAAATGTCTGCATTAAAAGGTATGCAAATTTAGTTTCTAATTAAACGTTTTTGTTTTTATTTTACATACGGATCGATGCATGTCTTACAGATTTGTTTGAATGCATTATTGAGAGAGGAATTGCGTCTGAACAAGTGTTGTAGTACTTGTTTAAATCATGCTTTCAACTGAAAAAAAATAAATAATTTTTTTTAATGAATCTAGAACGAACAAACAAGAACTAACCGTTATAACTTCCTGCTCATGTCCATTGCCGTCATCATAGCCTTCACTTTCTTTTTGATATGAGTGATCTCTCTCTATCAAGCTAACTAAATATCTAACATGTGAATTCTTGCTAAATGTGCAGTTATATTACGGGTCGTTGGCATGAATTGTACTCGTGATGCTCTGACTTAAAAATCAAAACAAACAAAAAAAAAACACTCACACCGCTCCGCTCACATACTCTGATAGGGTACAAGTGATTTCAAAACATTTGAGCCGGTTCTAATTTGACTTTTGCATGCTGTGAACATAGGCGCTGATCCAGTGGTTGTTTGGGAATGGTACCTATGTAAAAGCTTGAGATATTATCTATTCACTTCATCATATTGGCAAAACTGATCTGGCAAAATATCTAATGCATACTTGTGTTTGCGCTCTGGGGAGAATCAAAAGGTTTAATTTTGTCCAGTGCAAGCTTAGAACTCTCATAACAAAACTTAATGAGATCAAGATATAGATAAGGGATAACCTTTTAGTGATTATAAAGGCAGTGCTGTTCTTTTTACGCAATAGCCTTTAATCTGTTCAGAATTTTTATAGAACTTTAATTTTTTTTGGCCACCTACATGCTGCAAAGTTTAGAAATTATATGCACTTATTTATGCAGGATTCAAACTCGAAAGAGCAATAGACGAGACAAAAATATACATGGAAATGAATGTGAATTGAGGCTAGAGCACAATTTCTGAAGCACCCGCAGTATTTAATTCTGGAACCAGGCCTGGATAAAACTAGGCAATCAGATGGAGTTTTGTTTGGCAGTAGGCTATGCTTCAAAGTCAGAAAAATTAGCACAAAATTTGGTAGAGATACAAATATTTGGAAATCCGAGGGCGCAAAAAATCATAATATCGAGAAAATCGCCAAATGAAGTTCATAGCAATGCATATTACCAATCAAAAATTACGTTTTGATATATTTACTGTAGGAAATTTACAAAATATCTTCATGGAACTTGATTTTTACTTGATATCCTTATGATTTTTGGCATAAAAGAAAAATCAATTATTTTGACCCATACAATGTATTTTCTGCTATTGCTACAAATATCCCCCAGCGACTTAAGACTAGTTTTGTGCTCCAGGGTCACATATGATTCGACTATAGGCAAGATTTGAAAATTCTGATTCAACTATGTAAATCCTTAGTGGGGACACCCCTAGAAATATTATTACAATTTAAACAATTGTTTTCTATTTTTATATATAATTATAGATTTTAAATGTTATTTATTCCTGTAATGGTACGACTGAATTTTCAGAAGCCATTAATCAAGAAAATAGTTGTGCTGCTTAATATTTTTGTAGAAATCATAAAACAGTTTTCAGGAATCTTTGCTTAATAGAAAGTTCAAATGAAACTAATTTATTTTAAATAGAAATTTTTTGAGACATTATAAATGTCACTTTGGATGAATGTTGGAATATTAAGGCATCCTTGTAATAAAAGTATTCAATGCATTTAAGAAAAATAAAAGACATTTAAATCACTATTTTGCTACCCTTTTGCTGCACATTTGGCTCAGAATGCATTTTGAAATTCTCAAATCTCTAAAGTCTAATCTAGGTTAATGTTAAATAAAGATATAAAAGCTATATTCATTGTTAGTTGATGATACCTGATGCATTATAATGAAGTTACCAAAGAGGAAGTCAAACTGGCATGCTTTGGTGTTATTAGCTTAAACAAAAATACCAATATATCAACCTGTTCTGTTTACTGTACAAATTTTAACTAGCATTTAAAACACTGAACTGTTTATAGTTAACACTACTCAAGTAGCTTATAAAATAGTTGGCAAATATACACTCCTGAGAAATGTAAATGCATGCTTGGTTGAATGAATAGATTAACAGATATCAAGTATATAAAATAAATTCAAATGCTTTGGAGAACTAAAAGTATGATTAATGTTCATTGTCACAAAAGGACTATAATTTTATGCCATATCATACAGTGACCCCAGACACCAAACCTAGAAATGTATGATTGCCATTTCAACACACAATATATCAAACCCAGGGGATTTTATTTTGTAGGAAGTTATACCATAAACAATGGTATTATTGGTTCCCATAGCTTGTCTGGTTGCTGCAAAGTAGATTAGTTGAAAGATAAAATTGTATCAAACGTCATGGTTTTTTGACTATTAAAGCAATTTCTCACATATTTCTTTAGTAATGTGAGCTTCTATAAATACATTTGTAGGAACCTTTTATTCATATTGGAAAAGTTGGGTTTGCTTGGTATCCTAACTGTGTTATTTAGACCCAACTGTTAAGGTGTTCATTTTCAGACCTCTGGTCACTGTCCACTGCGCAGACACACTTCTCACAGCACGAGGGGTGTGATGATCACAGGTGTCACCTCATTGCTGCTGTGCTCTATAAACCAAACACCTTTCGAGCTCTCTTTAAACTGTGGCATGTGCTGGGCTAAGGTGTTTGCACGGGAACACTCTTGTTAGCTGGTTCCACCTCTCCTGGTCTGCTTTCTTCACTTATTTCAAAAGGCACACTTTAACATGTGCATACGACCGTATAGGAGACAAAATGTGAAGTGTGCCAGATCTTTTGTTGTCAAAATTGTCACCTCTACCCACTCCAGTTGGATGTCAATTAGGTGACAGCGTGGGACTGGAAACCTGTCTCTCTTCCCATAGACAAGCTTTTGTCTGGTTTTTTTTTTTTCAGAACTCTTTGCTTTTAAATGTAATGCCACGTTTCCACCAAAATTACCCGGAACATTTGTAAAAGGAACTTTTTCCCCCCAGACCTGTTGCTTTCTGGATTTCCACCGCAGTCTAAAGAACTGGGAAGATTAAGCAAATAGGCTGGTGACATAGGTCTGTGCGCGTTTCTCAATACAAAGTACACTGATTTTGGACTTGCATCCGCGGTAGTTCAGACTTTGTGCATTCGACTTGGGAGTGTGATGTCCGTGAAGACGCAAGTCCGGTAAATCTGTAAACAGCAGTGTACTTGCTAACATCAGTCAGCTCGCCTTGACTACTGCAATTTTCTGCACTGTATATTTACAATAAAACGAAGTAGGATATCAAATACCACTTCCCCCTTTTGTTTTCATTTAAACATAATAACAGCTGCAGAAATGTACGTTGTTCAGGGATATGTGTATATATATGTCCATTACAATGAAACGAAATATTATATAAATTTGTGTTTTTTTTTTACTTTTTTTTTTTCATTTTAACATTTCGAAAAATTGAATACAGGCAAAAGATAACCTGTTAGATTTACCCAAAACTAATTATATTTTATGTTTAACCACTAAAGAGACATCAGAGCCAGCGGCACACATCAGACGGTCTAGCCGAGGTCAGGCTGCTCTCGGCGGATAGATGAGGACTGAGCTCCCGCTGGCCACATGGAGCTCACCGTTTCCCAGATCTGCAAAACACATTTTTAAATAGGCGCTGTCTTTATAAATAAACCACAGATTTGAGTTTTAAACAACTACATTCTCACCTGAAATGGTGGTTGAACTCAACCAATGCTGCTTGAATTCAACCAATCAGCATGTTCCGCCCCCGAAAGTTCCGGAACTTTGAAAAAGTACCACTTCGCCAGCAGGAAGTTTCTGAGGGGCATTTTTTTACCCTGAACTTTTAGTTACTGGTTCCTGCAGTAGAAACACACCAAGTACCAGCCCGAAGTCCCTAGTTCCTGGGTAAAGTTTATATATATATATATAGTACCATTTCATTTATTTATTATGCGAGGGCATAATACCTTTTACCTTGTTTATTTTTTATAAACAAGTAAAATAAATATTTATTTATTTTATTCCAACAATGGCTGAAACAGATTCCACAGTTCCTGGCCATATGCCAATATGATTGACATTTACAATCATTTTGAAACATCGCAGTAGTTTCCAGGCTCTTAGACATTTTTGGAGGAACTATCCCTTTAAAGGCTTCCCTTTTACATCAGTGTGCTATGTGTAAAGGCTTGAGGTGTTTCCTCGGGAAGATTGCTGCCTGGAAGCTTTAGTTCTTCACATGTCTGTCACTGGAGGTCCTGTAGGCTGTGGGTCACTTTGAACAGGGCACACTTCTCAGGCGGTTGAGATGTCGTAAGACTTGTGAATGAAGTGTGCCAGACCTTTCAATGCTGAGTCACACTTCTCATGCTGAAGACATCGGCGAGACTTGACTTATTAGACTTCTTGCCAGAAGGTCTTGTCACCCTGCCACAATATTTTGGACATGGCTCGCACCTCAGTCTTTTAGTTATTAGACGTCCTCAAAAGATCATTCAATCGGGTAAAGTGTTAGGAAAACCCACATGAAGGGATTGTTTGTCATCTCCCACTGTTACACTTTTGACATTAGCACACTTTTTACATGATTTAGGTATTTACAAAATAAGTGGCAGGCTGTTGTAATTTCCAAGGGCAATAGAGGATTTTATGCTAGACTTTAGCTCAAGGACAGTTTTGAAAACAGGAACCTTCACCAAAGCCATAACCTTCAAACGGACTGTTTATCCAGCATTTGTCATGTGAATGAAACCCTTTTAATAAAGTCCTGCAGAAACAAGTGACTTGAAGGACACACTTAGCACAGTGTGGTGATGTTTGTTGTCTACACTTCCTTAGTTGAATGACCCTTTTGGCTTGCTTGCCTTTTGGACGAGTGAAGAAACTGGGCACACTTCACATGTAGTTACGACCTTGTTGGAGATATATGTGGAGTGTGCTAGGCTTCAGGGTGCCATTTCTTACAGCCAAAGTTTTTAATTGAAGGGCACTTAAGGGAGGTGATAGCGTGAGAGCAAAGGCTGAATCCTCTTCTCATGGAACAGAGTTGGATGTAGGTTGGGGTTTGTTTCGGTGCTTCAGTGTGTGCAGCATTTCCTGCAAGGCTTTCAATTCAAATATTCTCTAATGCTGGTGAGGAATATTAACAGATACATTTAAATAGCTGTTCAAATGTTTGGGGTCAGTAGGATTATAAAACCGATTTTTAAATAATTTATTTGTGTTTACCAAGGCTGCATTTATTCGAGTAAAAATACAGTTGAAACCATAATAAAGTGAAATATCATTATACTTTATATTTTAACAATGTATAATTTATTTCTTGAAATTCAAAGCTGAATTTTCAGCACCGTATACTAATGTATGTTGAATAGCAGTGTGTTTGTGGGTAGATAATGAGTACAGTGCACTCTGTATGGCTACAGAGCTTTCATCTTCAGTGGCTGGGGCTTCCCAGAATACAAATATAAATACAAATTCATAGCTAAAATAGATAGGTAAAATAAAGTTCCATAACCATGTAGTTTATCCATTGCGTTTTGGGGCTTTTTTAATATAAATATGGCTTTGTTAATATAAACAAAAATCTCTCTTCATCTTCAAACATCATTTACTCATCCTCATGTCATTCTAAACCTGTTTAAATGTCTTTCTTCTGTGGAAGAACACTTTGCAGCATGTTGAAAACACACACACACAGAGAGAGAGAGAGAGAGAGAGAGCTCAAATAATCTTAGTTTCACAGAAGCAACATGATTGATTGTAGTCTGGTAAGGTGCAGAAATATACTTCACCAGCAGGGGGCAGTGTGTGTTCTTCATGTTTAATAAGGTGTTGCTTTTCTTAACTCCACTTATGTCTATTTTGTGTTTTCACTTAACATGTATGATTGAGTGTTGTGTTCATGTGATAAACCAGAAAAATGAGGCTTGAATTCTCCCTGGCTTCAGCTTAAAATCGCACTTGGCCCTTTGTTTCTTTTATACTGGGTGTGTTTTGTCCAGTGGAGGGCGCTAGAGTGGTTTCTGTACAATGAATGACAGGGGTTAGAAACAGGCCCTTTACCCATGTTGTACTGTGAGCCGTCCCACCAGAGAGCATGTGGGGTCCTGGACCCTTAAGAGGATCAGAACCTGCTGGCATGCAGCTGAATATTAATTGGTTTGACACTTATTGGTGGACCAATGTGTATTGTTATTTTAAGATTAAAGAACTATATATGTGTACATTTAATCTGACAGTATGCCAAAAGGTATTTTAGCTGTGCCTGATGTGCCATGTTCAGTAGTATTGTAGAATACATGTATTATAAGTATTATAGATAACTAAACCAAAGCTTGAACTAAACATTATAACTTAACTATTTAGCTAGCTGCCAAAGCAACATTACTGAAATAATAAAAAATAAAATAAAAGATGTAATATATACATATTAAAAAAAAAGCATTAAAAAACTAGTAAAATAGCAAAACAAAATTATTAAAACTTTAACTAGAAAATAAAATGGGAAATGAAATAATTATTATTTTTCCAGTCAGTCTGGAAGAATCAAAGGAGTTTTATCGAACGGTTTACTGCTAATTTGTTGTTGTATTTCTAGTGTGTGTGCAAGCACTCTCTTATACTCATACTCACATGTGATGACTTGATGTACCAGTGTGCATTGAAAACATGTCTGCTTGTATCTCACCTCATCTGTTCTTTTTTTTTGTTTTTTGTTTTTTCCAGATTCCAGATGAGTTTGATAATGGTAAGTCCTCCCCTTATCTGAACACCTTATGCTCTGAGGCGGTTATGAATTGGTTTGGACATTTCATGTTCTTACAGAGGCTTTTCAAGCTGTATTAAAAAGTAACCTTAATGTAATAACCCGAGCTGAGGGCCTATCGTGGTGGGCATTTTATTTCTACATATAGACTTTCATCTAATTGATAAGACCATTTAAGTGGGTTTAAAGCCACTGAATGCATAGCTCAAAGCTCAGGAGGAAGTTGGCATGACAAAAAAAAAAGAGAACTCCATTATTTGTAGACCTTTAGTCTACAAGTGCAAAATGCTGTTATTCTCCCTCCTTTTGAAAGCAGAGTATTATTCGCCCTGTTACACAGCCCTTTTTAGCAGATGAGGTCCCTTCTGGCCTGCTTGTTGTGTGTTTGTTCACCTGTCAGTTAGCATGGCACATGATTGATTTCTGGTGCCATGCAGCACCTTTTACCCAGTGCCAGCGGGTGTCAGCCCACTTCACAACCAAATGTTTTATAGGGCCAAGCCTCTGCACATGACTCCTGCAAGCATCAATCTCTCACACACCCGGATTGGCCCTTAACCAGTGACATACAGTGCATGTGCCAGTTCACATTGGCAGTTATTTTATTGCATTCATTGATGCTGCATTGACTATTAATTTGGGGTTTTAATTATGAGGTTTGTGCCTCTTTTTTTCCATTTTAATTGGATAGTTCACATACAAATAGAAATTCACTTTGATTGTACCTGTTTATTAAGCGCTACGTTGTTTCAGACCTCTATGACTTTCCTGTGACCTGTAAAACACACTGAAGTTTTAAAGAATGTCCATATTTCAAAACAGAAATTTTACGTTTGACGTCAGTTTTTTTTTTGTTTTTTTTTTTTGTTTTTTAGCTAGAAACTCTGTTGTATTTAACTTAAATATAAATGGGAAATTCACTCCTTTTAAGTTTGTGGTCAGTACGATTTTTTAAAAAGTTTTTGAAAGAAGTATCTACAGAAAAAACAGCAATATTATGAAATATTATAATGTATGCATGTAATGCAAAGCTAAATTTTCACCATCATTACTCCAGTCTTAAGTGTCACGTGCAGTGGTGGACGAAGTACACAAATCAAGTACTTGAGTAAAAGTACAGATACATATGGTCAAATATTACTCCAGTAAAAGTAAAAATACTCCTTTTTCAATTTTACTTAAGTGAAAGTACAAAAGTACTCAATTTTTTATGTACTTAAGTAAAAAAGTACTGCAAGATAGATGTTTGCAATTTTATATATGCTACTTAATTTAATTTTATATTAGCACATTTTTTTTATAATCCTACTGCTCAAAATACCAGGGATTTTTTCCAAAATAACCACTATATGGAGTCAAGATATTTTTGTTGTTGATATGGACTACGCTGATTAGAGTAATGTTCACTGTGAAGCTTACACTGTGATGTACCTGAGAGAAAACAGAGATGACCATCTGATTTTCACCAGTAAGAAAAAAGTATTTTAAAGTTAGTTGTTTTACAGAACATCAAAGTTACAGTACAGACCAAAAGTTTGGACACACCTTCTCATTCAAAGAGTTTCCTTTATTTTCATGACTATGAAAATTGTAGAGTCACACTGAAGGCATCAAGAGAGTATTTGACAAGATTGTTTGGTCTGCTATTTGAGCAAGAAGTAGAGTGATGGGGTGCTGCACCAGATGACCTGGCCTCCACAGTCACCGGACCTGAACCCAATCCAGATGGTTTAGGGGTGAGCTGGACCGCAGACAGAAGGCAAAAGGGCCAACAAGTGCTAAGCATCTCTCGGGGAACTCCTTCAAGACTGTTGAAGACCATTTCAGGTGACTACCTCTTGAAGCTCATCAAGAGAACGCCAAGAGTGTGCAAAGCAGTAATCAAAGCAAAAGGTGGCTACTTTGAAGAACCTACAATATGACATATTTTCAGCTTTACACTTTTTTGTTATGTATATAATTCCATATGTAATTCCACATGTGTTAATTCATAGTTCTGATGCCTTCAGTGTGAATCTACTATTTTCATAGTCATGAAAATAAAGAAAACTCTTTGAATGAGAAGATGTGTCCAAACTTTTGGTTTGTACTGTATGACATGATAATAAGGCCTGAAGTTAGGAAGAACATTTTAAGGAAAAAAATAATAAAACAAATTTCATAATGATTTTTTCCTTCTCAAATCTTGTCTGTGGTTTAAAAACACCCCTGGCCAAACGGGGTGCATCTCTTCCCACTGATAATTACTGTAGTTACCATGTTCTGAACATTACATCCTTTCTTTTCTAACCAGATGTAATCTATATATATATATATATGTGGCTGAATAAAAATATTTGGACATTATAAAAATTACATCAATTTAGCACTAACAAGCTTGTTAGCTAGACAGTTAGCATCAGCTAACAATATTTACTTATTTTCAGTACGATGAACATTCATGTCTGTCTACTCGTCTATTTAATCCAAACAATATACATATGTATAAAGTTACTGTCGATAAACAATATAAAAACAGACGTAACATAGGACATTTTAATAAAACTGTTTAACATTACGGCAGCGGTGAATTTGAACGTGCATGAGTTATTGTATTTAATCTGTGTTATTTTATGGGGGGGGGGGGGGGGTTTGTTGTTGTTGTTTTTTTTACGTACAATTGATGTGTCTGCATCGTCTGCACTCGAGAATTTCAGTGGGCTCAAATAGATCACTCTTTACAACGGATTTAGTTCCCAAACAACTGACAGTTTTGACCTAAATATGATTTTCAGTTACAATAATTAATCCAAAATTTCGACATAACTTACTTTTAGCAACATCAGACGCACGTGCGCTCACAAGATCTCCCGGTTCTTACTTCTGGAGAGACTCGCACTAAACGGTTCATTTGAATCAGTGAGTGGTCGACTCCAGAACAGCTGCAATCGGATCATTCTAATTCGTAAACGATTCGTTTGGTGCGATCCGCGATCCGATTTAAAAGTATATTTTGAAAAGACTCAGTTCGTTCATGATGAATCAGACATCGCTTCTGCGTGTCGGAGCACGTGATATATTATAGGGAGTAACGATATGTTTTATGAAATGTAGTGAAGTAAAAAGTACGATTTTATGCTTTGGAATGTAGTGAAGTAAAAGTAAAAGTTGCTCAAAATAAAACTACTCCAGTAAAGTACAGATACTTGAAAAATGTACTTAAGTACAGTAACGAAGTAAAGCTACTCCGTTACTGTCCACCACTGGTCACGTGATCCTTCAGAAATCATTCTGATATGCTGATTTGCTGCTCAAGAAACATTTATTTTTATTTTCAATATAAAAAAAAACAGTTACTGCTCAATGTTTTTGTGGAAACTGAGATGCATCTTTTTCAGGATTCTTTGATAATTCAAAAGTTCGGAAGAACCACATTTAGTTTACATTTATATCATATGCAGCATTATAATTGTTTTTGTCAATTTTGATCAATTAAATGCATCTGTGCTAAATAAAACGAAAAAAATTAGTGAAAATGTTTGAACAGTAGAGTTAACAATAATTGCATTATGTTATTTATTTATTAAGGTGTACTGTTCCTTTAAGTTTGGCTTCCTGTTTGTTAAATGGCTTTGGTTATATGGTGAGTTTTATGTGGTTATTTGACTTTGATGTATTTATAGCACCATCGAGTACAGATATGCCATCTTCAGAGCATTATCATTAATAGAGTAAAAGTAGAGACGCCACTTAACAGCGGTAAATGCAGACCACCTGCGCTTTTCATTCACTGCTGATGTCAATTGAGATAGCAGGCTGCTTTCGCTTTCTCTACGTGATTGCACACTGTTATCATAATTACATAATTAATTCTGCGCATTCCCTGATGTGCCCCCCCCCCCCATCCCTGATTTATTACCTCTTAGCCCAAAGCGCTGCTGTCAAACATTAAAGCTCTTATAGCTTTTAATGTCATAACGAAGGCCCATGATTACTTAAGGGACCGAGGTGAAACGCCTACTCCCTCAAGGGAGTGGAGAAGCAGGTTTTTTTGCCTCCTGGGCCCATCCTCACCCTCCCTAACACAGCAGAAGGCCAGTGTGGAGATGAAGAGTGGACCCTTGATAAGTGCCGTCCTCAGGGAGAGGGGACAAGGCAAACAGGCGTGCCTCCAAAAAACCTTTTCTGCCTTGCCAAGTGACGGCATTCAATAGAAGACACTTATATGCACATCCTGCACCAACCCGCCCCCTATCAAAACCTGCATCACTCAATTTGTACGAGATGGCAACTGGCCAGCGATATAATTAATGTAGTCACAAACCGTTGTTTTTATTAGATCACATCACCGAGACCAAAAATAATTCTTTGTCTGTTTGTTTAAAACTTTAGAAACCGCATGGTTTCGTACTTGTGTTACTGGTGTAATGTGTGGAGTGAAATATAACGACAGGTTCACCCATCAACACCCGTCAACAAGTGTAGTCTTGTTTTTTCAGTGGTACTGCATGGATTGAAATGTGTCAGGAGGAGGGGTTGACTTGCTTGAGCTTAAACACGCAAAGATTTCATCACCAACCGATAACAACAACAATAATCAGGAAATAAAAATGGGAGGGTTTGTGTAATGCTCAGGTGTGAAAGCTCACTTTCCATTGAAGGCATTGGGTTTATTCGGTTATCTCTGTAATCCCTTTTTAGTCTGCCAGTCATGGATCTCATAAACCTGAGAACTCAAAGGAAAACTTTTAAAAAAGTCTTCACATCTTCAACAGTAACTAGTGTCCACACCAATAGGTGATACCGTTCTGTTTATTAGTAAAACTTGCTTTCTCACCAAGGCTGTTTATTTTATCAAAAATAGTACTTGTAATATTGTGAAATATTATTACAATTTAAAATAACAGTTTTCTATTTGAATGTATGTTTAAGGGATAGTTCACCCAAAAATGAAAATTCTGTCATTAATTACTCAACCTCACGTCGTTCCAAACCTGTAAGACCTTTGTTCATCTTCAAAATGCAAATTAAGGTATTTTTGATGCGTTTCGAGAGATTTCTGAGACATCCAATAGACAGCAAGGATCCTTAAACCAATCAAGGCTCAGAAACCTGGCAAATGTTGAAATGATCCATGTGACATCAGTGGTTCAACCGTAATTTTATGAAGCTACAAGAATACTTTTTTTCTCCATATCACTACAAGGTGGCATGGAGGGGATAAATTGTTGAATAAAGTTGAATAAAATTTTTGTTTAATTTGCACAACAAAAAGTATTCTTGAAGCTTCGTAAAATTACGGTTGAACCTCTGATGTCACATGGATTATTTTACTGATCTCCTTGCTACGTTTCTGAGCCTTGATCATTTTAGGATCCTTGCTGTCTATGGGATGTCGCAGAGAGCTCTTGGAATGCATCAAAAATATCTTAATTTGTGTTCTGAAGATGAACAAAGGTATTACGGGTTTGGAACGATGTGAGGATGAGTAATTAATGATAGAATTTTCATTTTTGGGTGAACTATCCCTTTCAAATTCAATTTATACCTGTGATGCAGAGCAGATTTTTTTAGCAGTCATTATTCCAGTCTTTAGTGTCGAGTGATCTTTCAGAAATCATTCTAATGTATTATTTATTGTTATTAATGTTGACAACAGTTGTGCTGCTTAATATCTTGTTGAAAGTGGGTCAATTTTAAATGAACTCAATTTATTTGAAACGCAAGTAGTTACAATCTGTAACATTATAAATGTGTTTACTGTAACTATTAGGGATGAGGATCTCATGACTTGAGATACGATATGCATCTCGATCCATAGTCAACGATACAATACATATGAAGCAGCTACCGGTGTGATCTGATACGATTCACCCCTGTTACGATACAGTGCGATCCGATTTCGATTCAATTCAATACAATGCGATCCAATGCAATGGAAAAAATATGATCACTTCTAATGCCTCAAGGCCCGTTTCATAAGGCTTTTTTCAGTTCGTATGAATCGCTGTCAAATGAATTTAACATAGATCAAGTTTAGTCACTTTGGCAACTTATGCTGGGAAACTTACCTGGACTGGTTGATGGTATCAAACTTTTACACCATGTGTCCCAACCAGACGTGACTCAATGCAAAAAAAAAAAAAAAAAAATCTTTTCCATGCAGTTTTTGTCCTAACCATCCGTGACACGTGAAAAAAGTTTTTTTGTTTTGTTTTTTTTTTCTGCAATGTTATGGCAGGACCAACAAAATATGACGGTGATAATCTTAGGTAAGGATTATGTGCTTTATTCAATGTTAAAAGTTTCTAATGTGATTTTTAATATCATTTTGGATGATTTTTATAACCATAGTGAAAGCAACAATAGATATTTTACCTCAGATCTTGAAAATAGATTAGGCTAAAGCAAACTTGTTTAAACTGTGAACTGCGAACCAACAACAATAACAGAAATGGTATCACTCAGTCACTCACTAACTTAAAACTGTTCAGTCCATTCATATTTGAATCATCTATTTTTAGTGTCCACTTTTCTTTACTTCACATTCGCCAAGTTTTTGCTGTCACATCGTGTCTACACTGGATGTGACAAAGCACTGCTAATCATTTGAATGTTGTGTCAGCACGTCATAAATAGAATGAGTCAGCAGTTTTATTTCTGGGATTTGCCGCGCTGCGCCGCATCCACTTATTATAATCACTGATTATAATGAGTTCTATTGTATTTTGTTGCGACGTGACGCTCTCGTAACTTTTCTCAAGACAGTAAATTCCAACTAGGACATACATTCATATAAACTCCTACCTCTCTAATTGAATTGCGATTTGTTTGGCATCTCAACCGATCTCAGTTGTCACATATTTGAATAGATTTTAACCGGCTTGCGGTTAATGGTTACATTCCTAACTTGTAGCCAATGCCCACTTTTTAAACTGATGCATTCCATCAACTTTTTATCCCGATGCACCGAGCAAATCTGGGAATCTTCCCATCCCTAGTAACTATTAATCAATTTAATGCACCCTTGTTTAATAAAAGTATCAGTTTCTTTAAAAAATTTACTGTTAGCTCAACATTTTTTCCCCATATTCCTTTAATGAATTCATATTTGATGTGAAAATAAATTAAACCTCTAATGTTACTCTAACAGTCTAAGTTCCAGGTAGACTGTAGAGTTGGCCTTGTTATAGGGAGGAATAGGTTATTCAGAACCGTTTTTTCATCCTCAAGCACAAAAAGCCTCCAAAACTTAAAACAAACAAATGGCGAGCTGTAGATGACCCAAGAAAACACAAGCTTAGGCTTGGTACTCTATCCACAGGACAGTTAGATCCCCATATAACAGCAGTGAGACAGGAGCCGCACCTAAAGACCACTTTTCACGGATGGAGAAAGGAGCGATTGACAGGGAGGAAAAAAGCAAGAGGCTTCCAAAGAAAGGGATGGAAGAAAGGCAATTGAGTAATGGCCTTTGGCAAACTAGCGAAGCATATGCTAACCCAGTGCAGGATTAAAGGAGGCCTTTGTTGTGTCCAGAGGCCTAGCCTTCGATCTTCCTCTCCCTCCCTCCTTGCTGGAGACTCAATGGACATCCCTCCAGAGAGCCACAGACCCTCTGTGAAGCAACAATGGGACTCCTCGCATTTACACTGACAAACAAGGTTAGCACAAGAGACTCTTCAAAGTGCACCCAGTTGTTCTTTGCTTTTCCGGTGTCGTCTTGGATCAGTCTTGGTAACGGTTTCTGCAACTGTTCACCCTTTGTATTGATCTTGGTCTAGTGGAGAAGGAAGGACTTATCCTGGGACAGATGTGCCAGTTTGACAGGTTTAACAGTTTAAAAGGTGACTGAGGTGGATGTGAAGAGGATAAACTTTATCTAGAATCATACAAAAAGCAAAAGAAATGGTAACTCTACACTACCATTCAAAGATTAGATTATTTAATTTATTTAATTTTTTATCAAAAATAACAGAAAAGAGGTTTTGTATCTCAAGTAAACTTTATTTATTTTTATTTATTTTCAACAAATGCACCCGTTTCCACAAAAATTAAGCAGCACAACTGTTGATAATACTGAAAATGTATCTTTGCCATCACAGGAATAAATTAAAATATATTCATATAGAAAGCTGTTATTTTAAGTTGTAATATTTCACAATGTTTCTGTCTTTACTGTATTTTTAATCAAATAAATGCAGCCTTGTTCAGCATAAGAAACCAGTTAAAAAAATAACCAACCCCAAACTTTTCTCCAAAAATTTGTGGTTATTTTTTCCATGGAACACAAAAATACATTTTTCAGTTCCCAATGTTGTTGTTTTTGGTGTCCAATGTGCCAAAATGTCACAAAAGCACGCACCATGAACTTAATCTAGTTCTCTTAAAGTCTCCAAATTGCTTTATATAAATTTAAGTCATCATTCACAATACAGTGATTCATACTTCTCAGGTGCCATATTTGATTTGAGTTGCATAATAAATTATTAAACAAAGTCATCATATGGCTTCAGAAGACTTTAAATATCATGCATGGACCACTATTATGGAGATTTTAATTCTTTAATAATTTTCTTTTGGGTTCCTCAAAGCAAGAGTGTCTTTAGAACAATATTTTGGTGAGGAAGTGATGCAGTTTTTGGGGAACTATTTATTCAACAGGTGTTTTTGTCTAACAGTGCTTCAGATTTGCTTCATAAATCTATACTTTATAGAAGCAAATCCGTGTTGGTAATGCCATATATATATATATATATATATATATATATATATATATATATATATATATATATATATATATATATATATGGCACCTACTAACACACCACCACTGTTTCTCTTCAACACAAGTATGATGACAAGACGTCCATCTCGTCTCACTCATTAGTCTCAAGGGAAAGTTTATTCCATTGGAGGCTGCCAACGGGCACATGTTCCCTCACAGAGCTCACACACTCCCCCTCCGAACTAATCAAACAGGGGAGAAAAGGAGGGAAAGGGCTTGAGTGGCCAGAGGAGAGGGTGTTTAAGCAGTTTATGTCATTCCTCCCCCAATATCTCCCAATCAGCCTCCTTCCTCGTGCTCTGATGTTGTTGACGGGGGCCCCTTGGCGGGCTGGCTGCCTTAACAGATGCACAGCGAGCTGCATGGAACCTGTGTGCCGCCACTTTATCTGTCCTTTCTGCCGCTTGAAGTGGCATATGGCATGTGGAGACTGGAGGGAGCTGAGGCCAGGAAATGGGGCTAATAACTTTAGTTTGTAAGATGTGGGGATTTTGTAAATTGTCTTGAAGTAGCCATTATCGTTGGATATGGGGAAGTAATATATGTAAGCTCAATGCTCAATTCATTTTTTATAATAAAAAAGTGACAATTACTTCAGTTTATTTCTCTTCCAATTTATTTCTTGCAAATATAAACATTTAAGTAGGAGCTGTCATAAAAACTTAACAGATTTATTAAATTAGACACTAAAGAATATGTGTTATATAGTTCATATATTTAGCAAAATGCTCCTCTCCAGAGTTAATTTATCTAGCTGACAGCAGGTTTATGGTCTCCGAATATGTTTTTAAATGTTAAGTTACGTGGCACTGATTACAGGATGTTATATTGACATCTTTCTGTGGTCGAAACAATCAAGTAATTACATGAGATGGGAAATGGATTTTAGTGGTAGTCTTTCTTTTAACTTCCTTTCAAAGTTCATTTACGTTATTTCCATATTAGTTAATGTGTGCTTTGCAATGCCACTTTTTTGGGAAGTACACTACAATTTTCCGTTCATTAACTGAAAACAGGCTAGACTAACGATTTTTTCCAATTTAAAAATCAATATTACTCCGTGAACATGAGAAAATATTAAAATCAAGACTTTTTTTTTTTTTTTTTTTTTACCCAGGCCAAGTAAATCGAAGGTATTTGACAAACTAAAATAAACATGTATACATTTTTATTCATCTGACTTTTACCAGTCTATGATTTATCTGTCATCTAGATGTTCCTGTCATCCAGCAGCTGAGAAGAGCCTTTAAATATTTCAAAGATTACAGACAGGTTAGAGGATACTGAAAATATTCCCATCTATATCTGCGAAGGAAAGAATCTGGGATTTAAAATGTTTCCTTTCTGTTTCTCTGTAGATGATCATCGAGCCCACAAGCCCAAAGCTTCTTCCAGACCCTCTGCGAGAACCCTACTACCAGCCTCCATACACTCTAGTGCTGGAGCTCACCGACGTCCTCCTCCATCCTGAGTGGTCGGTAGGTGTCAGCTCAATTAAAGTAACCATGGGAGGACCTGAGGAAACACCAATGCACAAAACTAATAATGCATCCAAAAGTAGTGTATTTTGCACTTTTTTTCCATTTAAAAATAGTCCTACTGCTATATGAACAAAAGTGTAATAAGATTTGGTTTGCAAACACTTTAAACAAATAAGGTGCTTTTTACAGCAGTGTTCCTTTTACATTGTAGCAGTTATTGTTATTGTAGCCTAAATCTCAACTTATAACATTTATGTAATTAAATTAAATATAAAACAAGCCATTTGTCACTGCCACGGCATTTTTTTTATAGAAAATATTTAATCGTTTTTTTTATAGAAAAACAAGTTATGCTCAGCGTCCAGAACCTCATAAAATTATAACAGGCACCGTCCTATTAGAGATCTGCATGATTGCGGGACACATCGCAGCAGAGTGCGGCGCGGGACAACACTTGTGCAGGATGCGGGAGAATAATTAGGGTGTGCTCACTAGGCAATCTTAACCGTGCCGAGCACGTTTGACCCCGAAAGCCTGGTCCGTTTGACTAGTGTGATCGTTACGTTTAGCAGTCTCTGGCTTGGTTGGAAGAGGTGGGCAAGATCGCGGTTCAGTTTTATATAGATCAGGGAGTGCAGATCTTCTGATACGTGCTGCATGATGGCATGAATATTTTTGAGCTGCAAAAGTGATAGATCTGTAAAGCAATGTATTGTGAGAGGCATACGTGTTACTGCATCCCATACAACTCAAAATAATAAACCACAAAGTTAACAAAACAATTCACTCCACTGTGCTGAGCCTGTGCTTCTCTGCTGTCTTAACGTGCTATCGGAAACGTCCTATTTCCAAATTATAAAGTCATGATTATGAGGCATTATTTTCCATCAAATAACAGTGTAGTGGTTTGTGAATGTTGATGCTTAGCCTAAATAATTTGATCGGGAGAATCCCGACCCATGAAAGTCTTTATTATGTCTTTATTTTGTGTATACATACACAGAAATAGCTTTTTTTGTGCTATTTTCAGACTAATAATTTTGGTTGCCGAACATTTAGTGCATCCGTATTATATATTATTCAGATACAACATATTCATCAGAATTGTCAGTAAAGACATTTCCAGTATTACAGAATTTTTCTGTTTACGGCAAATGCAGTTGTTTTGAAATTTCTATGCATCAACAAATCCTTGCATAACAAAAATGCATCCGTTTCCTAAAAAATATTAAGCAACACAACTACTTTCAACATTAATAATCAGAAATTATTTTTGCATACCAAATCGCCATATTAGAATGATTTCTGAAGCGTCTGACACAAAATTCAGCTTAATCACCATTTACATTTAATATTAAAACAGAAAACAGTTAAGTTAGAATATTTCACAATTTTACTGCTGTTTTTTTTTTATCAAATACATGCAGCCTTGGTGAACATAAGTCATTTCTTTCTCAAACTTTCACAAATCGTACTGTTAAATGGTTAAATTGGATATTTCTGTTAATTTTTTTTATTATTTTGCCTTTAATTAAATTTTAATAGGCTTTCATTGTGAGAAATACATTTATTTTAAAAGTACAATAAAACAAAAAAAAAACATCTTTATTTCTAGTAATTTTTCCAACACCCAATATGACAATATTTCTGATATGCTTTTATTACGTTTAAGATGGAGTTCAGCGTTTCACACCATATAGACCATGTCAACTCCCCGTCCCGATCAACCACCTTGACTTCACATTCTCAGATCTAGATTCCTAGAGCGATCATGAAATGATTCTTAAAACTAGATTGGTTAGATTGAACCCCTAGTAAACATTTCGTGGGCGTTTGGCTCCTAATTGCAGGCCCTGTCCTGTTCCAAACTAAACACAGCTGCGTCTGCTCTTGTATATTCTGTACATACACTGTTTATGTGCAGTGCTGTATGATGTGTATTTTTGTGCTCTCAGATTCCAGACTACAATAAAATGTCTCAATTTGATCAGTTTGATTTATTATTAAACAACCCTTAGTCAGTTTATTACTATCCTTATCAATTTCTGTTCAATCTGGAACACTGTTTTGGGCCAACCACCTGTTCCCTCTGTTCCTTCTACCTGGCCAGCTGTGAGGGAACGGCCACACACAGGTGACAGGTGGAGCATAGCCGACCTGTAACCTGACACACCTCAGCAGACTGTTACCGTGGTGCATGCCACAGTGATTTTTGTTGAACCTCAAGTGAAGCTTTGTCTGTGACTGTACTCTTTACTTTTTTTGGTTTTGTCTGAAAGTGACGTCTATATATATATTGAGGCATAGGTGTTTAGTTCCACATAAAAGCACAACTGAAGTATCTGTTACTCTAAAGGATACCAAAGTAGGCTTGTATCTCACAGTACTGAGTTTGATCTTAAAATACAACTTACTTGACCAAAGACATTTAACAGTGAGTTGACATGAAAAATGCTTCTTTGCTCTGCTTTTATTTTAAAGACAGATGATCGCAATAGTCATGCTCTTGTTTTCCAGTAAATGACTGAGTAAGGCTGTTCAACGGCATTGTTTGTTTAAAAATGTATTCCAGATGGTACGTCTAAAGATGTTGGAGATTAAATATATCAACACTCGGGAAATCGGAAACAGCACCTATGAGCAAAACACTGCCAATAGCAAAAATCTGTAACATATTATTTCCCTTTTTTTGTCTTGTTTTAACAACTGAATGCATTAAAATAAATGCACTGTATTTCGAAAGACAATATTATACATTACTGTTCAAATGTTTAGGGTCAGAATAATTGTTTTATATATATATATATATATATATATATATATATATATATATATATATATATATATATATATATATATACACACTGTTACGCCAGTCTTCTGTGTCACATGATCTTTCAGAAATCATTCTAATATGCTGATTTGATGCTCAAGAAATATATTTCAAGATATACAATATAATATTATCAATGTTGAAAACTACTTTTTTGACAAGTTAAAAAGTAAAATGATAAATAAAAAGATTAAATTTGTATAATAATGAAAATTAATGTTTTATATATAATGTATTATATATGTACATATATAAACTAATTCTTAACTATTCAAATGATGTTAATGAAAATTATTCTGCCGTTTAACATTTATTCTAAACACTAATAAACATGTAAAGTTTTTATTAAATGGTGTTATAATGTTTTCTGGATCTCCTCTCTCCCTTTAGTTGGCCACAGGTTGGCGTTTTAAGAAGAGGCCTGGCATAGACTACCTCTTCCAGCAACTGGCCCCACTTTATGAGATCGTAATCTTCACATCAGAGACGGGCATGGTGAGTCTCTAAGGTGGTGAGGACTGCCTGTTTACCACAATAATTCAAGTGTGAAGTGCTTATTTGTTTTTAGCATACACTGTTTCAATTGCAGTTAAAAGGAAAAGTTTCTTGAACCCTGCTTGAACATTGAGCTCACTTACAATAGATGCTGTTTTGGGTACAGTGGCACACCTACTTGTCTGTTGATTCTACAAACACACAGTCTTGTGCTCAAATATAATGTTTCCTAATTGATGCCATCAGTGAGACATTTGTGCTCCGCTTTAGTCCGCTAGTGTTTGTGTGTGTCTGTTGTTGTGTTGGTGTGGCACACTTGTAAAGTCATGCAAATGAGCTTTGTTTTGATTGAAGAGCCATTTGGTGCTGCTGCTGTTGTGTTTTATTCTAATGTATGCGAATGTCAATTCAGCTTTTCAGCTATGTAAAAATGACCCATCTACTGTCTTGATGGGCTGCTTAAAATTTAGAGCAACTAGCATGTGCTTTTGACAATATTTGATGGCTCAATGTGATACAAGAAGTGTTTTTAGATATCATGATTCCACTGCATTGTTATATTTCGCTTGCTCACCAAATGATACTCTGCAGTGAATGGGTGCCGTCAGAATGGGAGTTCAAACAACTGATTAAAAACCTCACAAAAATCCATAAGTAATCCACACAACTACAGTTCTTCAATCAGCATTTTACGATGTAGAAAAACTGTACATAAGAAACAAATCCGTCTTCAAACCATTGCTGAAATACGAGTCCTCTATCAATAATAATACTAATGCTTTCTCCAGTGAAAAGGTTGTGTTGTCTGAATCAGGAAAAAATATGCACAGCTCAAACACTGTTTACAAGTGAATACAGTCCAAAAAAGTTCTGAACAAATATGCTGATAATTTTTTTTTGTGAGGGGACAACAAGGATCATGGAATATGGTCCTGTATTTTTGCCAGAAGTGATGGGTTAAAGTTAAAATGACTTAATTATTTGTTTCTTACAAACACACAGTTTTTCACTTCAGAAGACATTCATTGATGGACTGGATTACTTGTGGATTTTTGTGATGTTTTAATCAGCTGTTTGGCAAGTGATGTAATGCTGAATTCTCTACAGAATTGGCCTGAGGGTGACAAGATGTTCAGATCTCTTATTGTAAAACATTTCATAATGTGGATAAAAACGATTCCTGCACACACAATATTGTATGTTTGTGTGTGAGCAGACGGCGTACCCCTTGATTGACAGTATAGACCCTCAAGGATTTGTGATGTACCGGCTCTTCAGAGATGCCACACGCTACATGGAGGGCCACCATGTTAAGGTAAACAACACCGTCTGCGTGTCTAAAAATCTGCTTATCGATATCATGCTTTGCTGGTGATGTGCGCAAATTCAGTCTCAGTATTTAGGACACTTCTCTGTTCCTGTAAACCATGTCCACCACTTACCGTAATAAAATCCAGCTGTCTGGTATTTCACCCCTACATGGCCGTGAGTCTTTTGAGTCACAGTATTTGAGATGAGCCATATGTCCCAAAACAATGAAATATTTCCTTGCCTTTAGATCGATGCTGCTCATTTGACCATCATTTGTAATGTCTTTTTGTACAGATGTTGATAGTTTGGTGTTACCAAAGTGCACATGTTCCGGGGAAATCCATTCATAAGAACTGTGAAGTTTTAAAATGCTGCAATCCTGATTCACAGATGACCATTTGCTAACTTCCTATTGTCTTACAAATCGCTTTGAGTAAAGGAGTAAAAATACTCCTCCATCTGTATGTAATACAGTATGGTCTGATCTTATTGCTCAAGATCCCGCCCCGTGAGCCCCCTCTCCTGAGTGACCCGGGCAACATTATGGCGCGTTGCCCCCCGTGTCTCTTCTGCATGCCGTCCTTCTGTTCGCGCATTGATTTCCCCACTGCTATGTGCTTTTTATTTTTTCATTTTCTCCACAGCCCAAGACAATAGCAGTTTCTTCCCCTCCTTCTCTCCTCCCCCCGTCTCTCTTCTCAGGGCTCATTAACCTTCTGCCCCCTCCTTTATTTTTCGTTAGACTGTCCGTCGTTACCTAAGCTTTCTCCTCATTAGGCTTATGAATGGTGCATAACGCTTCACAATTGCATTAAAGTTTACAAATTCAAATTCAGAATATATATTTGCGGTATAATTACCAAAAACCATCTCATTATATTTTTACAGCTCCTTTTTCAGGAGGTCTGCTAAGAACAGGTTGGTTTTAGCCTGTTATCCCTCACATGGCTCCAGGAGGTGAAAAAGATAAATAAGAATTAGATAAGATAAACAACCACATTTCAAACGTTAAAAGCACAAAACAAGGAAGAAAAACGTAGGAGGATTTCGAAATAAGCCAAGAGGAGACTGGTTTTCCTTTGCTAAAGAAAGAAAACTGTTACCTTTGCTCCTACATTTTCCAGAGACGCGCTCGTGACGTGTACATCTTTCATCGTCTGCCTGCACGTCTTCTGGTTCCAAACAGTCAGCAGAAGTGAGAAAAAAAAGTGTTTTACATTTTAAATCTGGTTATTTCTCTTACAAGAACGCATGGATTCGCTACATGGGGCCTTTATTAACCCCCCAGAGCCATGTGAGGGATGTTTTATTAGAGATGCACGCACTTTATTTCACGTCTTCTGAACTAGGATGCTACGAGGGTGAGTAGAAGATGGACATATTTTTATTCTCGGGTGAACTAACCCTTTAAGAGACACAGGCCTGTAAGATGCACCTTAAGATCTTGTGTTAAGTATTTGCTGAAGTAAATAACAGAAAAGATCAATTCCCGGCTTTTGTGAATCAGTATAATCAACATCAATTTAAAAAACTAGTATTAGTGCTGGGAGATATGCTCGATTTTTATATTGTCATATCGTCAGCCTGTGAGATCGCAGATACACATTATTATTGTGGTTATTTATTTAATTACTTATTTACTTGGTTTCATTGTCGGAAAGTGATTTGTATTTAACATGATAACAATTTCATAAAAACAATGCAAGTTTGTAATTATAATTCTTAAATTTCCTACAGAAAATGAGCAAAGAACATTTACATTTACCGAAGAACGTTGTCTTTCTAGCACGAGTACATGCACTTTAAAAAACACTCCCGTTATAATCAGTGAAGCTGTCTATACTGTATGATGAATAAACCTCTTATTCTTACTTTGCACGTACATCTGCACTTTGTTGTTTATGATGAGAATTTGCGAGCTGAATTCAGTCGGCAAGTGTGCTTTGAACAACAAAACTTATTTTTCAGTGATAAATCATCTGAATGCCTCTGATTGGCCATTGCATTCATAATCTCAGCATAATCGTATGTGATTGGTTATAACGCGCAACACTGTAAAAACGCGGATATTATTGTCTGTCGGCACAACCCTATAATGTATAGTATGATAAAATATATACTAATTTGCTTTTGAAGTTGCTAAAGAATACATTTAACAGTGTTTTTGAATTTAATGCGTCATTATTTGTGCTGAACCGAAATTATTTGCAGTTAATACACTCATGATACTTCGTAGCTGCTTGTAATCGTACACAAGCAGAGATTAATGTATGCATGCGTATTTGCGCAATAGGTCTTCACTTGGGTCACATTTCACCACTGCCTGTCTGGCCTTGTCCACCAGACCCCCATCAGCACTCTCTCCATCCACCTTCTGCCAACCCACGTTTATTTCACTCCGCTTCCCCTCCTCTCCACCTCTCTCACCTCCCATCTGGCTGTCAGAAGCGGGTGAGGGAAGGAGCAAACAAAGTCAGATAAGTGTGTCTTCTAAAGATCTGATTTAACAACTAGTTCACTTACTAAAAACAATGCGAAGTTTGAAGAAAACTGGTGCCATGACAAGACTGAATGCAAAAGCAGTCATGATGGAAAGGTTTTCCATTTTGGGCCAGCATGAACTTGATCGCTTTGAGTGATGCATGACGAAAGGTTCCCAGGTATTTAAGTAAAACAAACTGTGCTTAGTTTCTCAAGATAGCTTTTCTGTGAACCGTTTGGTACAGATATGACACCAGTAGATGCTGTTGCTTCCCACCCCAACACAGAAAGGGGGCGGGACAGACTTTGATTGGCAGCTGTGTAGCGTGGCACGTGTGTATAGTTAGCGGCACGCTTCCTCCGGCTCGTGCTTCAGTGTTTTACCTGGGGAATTGGAGAGACTCGGCAACATGACACTCTTACGCCCAGCTGCGTTACACGGCTCTGGTCACACGTACACACCAGCTACATAAACTTACTAATTACCATTAGGTTTCACATTTTGAATGTGATTTAGATGCCATTAAGGTTGCGTGTTGCTATAATCCATGAAAATCTCATTATTTATACATGCACGCTCATACACTCGTAATAAATACAGTGAAACACACACTCTTGCTCCCGGTGTGTTTCAGGGCATCCCTCATTTGGAGGCAGATGCTGGTAATTTATTGTAAATGCTACGGAGTGTGCCGCCGTCAAGAGGGCTTTCCTTTCAGGGCCCCTTCATCTCTCTCGCACATGCAACTTTTTTTTCGGTCCCTCAGGGGGATGCTGATGACCTCAGTGATAGAGAGAGTGCAGCGTCCCTGTCCATCTGCTCTGAAGGAGCACCACTGAGACAGCTGGTCTGGAGAGAGTGTGTGTTTGTGTGTGAGTGAGCGGGTGAGCGCTGGGGCCAGTGGGCTGGTGTTAAGTCTTTGCACCCCTCCACAAATGCATAGGTGTAAATATGGTTCGCATCAGTGACACACAAACGTTCAGGGGTGAGAAGGGTCACATTTAACCTCAATTTGTATGTATAGCTGGGATAAGTAGACTGCAGCTAGTTTACTAGATGGCAGGGCTCTTGAAGCAATAGTCCACAAGAGGCAGAGCGTTACAATGATTTTACCACATGTAAGAGGGGTCTTGGGGATCTAAACTATTTAATTTTTTTACTTGTTTATTAAAAATGTTATGTTCTTAAAGGGTTAGTTCACGCAATTAAAATTCTGTCATAAATTACTCACCCTCATGTCGTTCTAAACCCATAAGGCCTTAGTTCATCTTTCAAACAGAAATTAAGATATTTTAAAATAAATCTGAGAGCTTTCTGACCCTTCCATAGACAGCAATGTAATTACCACAGTCATTGTCCAGAAACATAGCAAGGAGATTGGTAAAATATAATATATTATTTTTATATTCTTCATTATTTTTTTGTTTTTTATATATATTTTAAATTAAAATGTTAGTTTGGAGCATGATTTGATGAACTGTGATGGTTTTAACTCCTCCCTTCTTTTAGATTGATTTTTGAGAAAAGTGAGACTATTTTTAGAGACAATGTACATATTATCAAAGAAACTTTGATAATTTGTTAGAGTCAGGATTTGTTATTGATATATATTTATGTACCTTTTTCTTTGTTTTTGCTCCTTATTTTTGAGAAAAAAGCTGTGGTAGCTGGCATGGTGCTAAATTATAAACAAACAATAGAAATATATTCATATATTTAATATATTCTATATTTATATCAAGTAAAAATCAAGTATATAATTGTATTAAATTATTATAATATAAAATCATTAACTTTTTAAACCCGTTCATTGAATTTGTCTAATTTGCTTTTTCATTGCAATATTTTAGTTTTAGTTTAGTTTTAGTTTTTCTACAGATTTAAAGGTTTAAATCTAGGTTTGTGTTTACATCTTACACATCTTTTAAAACCTTTTTCCCAATTCCTTTTTTTTTTTTTTTTATAACTAAAATAACTTGGTAAATATGGTGCATATGCTTGAATGGTATTCACTAATGACACTAATTGTTTGTCCTGCAGGACGTGTCTTGTTTGAACAGAGACTCCTCTAAAGTCATTGTGGTGGACTGTAAGCGAGAGGCCTTCGGTCTGCAGCCTTTCAATGGTCTGGCGCTGCGCAAGTGGGATGGCAACTCAGAGGATCGCACGCTCTACGACTTGGCTGCTTTGCTTAAAAGTGAGTATGAATGTGTGAGAGAAGAGTTCTAGGCAAATTGGAGCTGTGGGATCGTTGTTCATTTTTATAAATCATTTTCTCTCTATAGCTATAGCCATCAGCGGAGTGGAGGATGTGCGTTCAGTACTAGAAAACTATGCCCATGAGGAAGACCCCATTGAAGCCTTCAAAAGAAGACAAGCACAGCTTGCACAGGTACTCATCACATCATCTCTATTCAACCGTCAGATGCCATATTTAGTCGTATTTAATAATGCAACATAAATATTTTGCACATACAGGAGGAAGAACAGAGACTTTCGGAGCTTGTGCAACAGAAGAAACAGGGATTTTCTTTAGGTACTATCGCAGGTCGTTTCTGGTCCCGGAAGCAGCAGTGAGGACTCGTCCTGCTCACACCCACCTGATACGGTCCCACCTGAACTGTGACCAGCCATTGAGATGAGGGTCATAGTCATACAGGTGGACAGTGTCAGTGGGAGGGAGGGAAGAACAGGAGCAGAAGGGCACGTGTGGGAAAAACATCTAAAGAGATGCTACCTTCCAAAAGACATTACATTCCTGTGGAAAATAGCACTTCCTGGACAGCAGACACAGATATGGTGCCCTAATGTATGATCTCACTAAATAGAAATTGTTTCAGAGTGGTTGGACCAGTTTCTATCTACTTCTCGGCTCCCTTATCTCTGCAAGAGCAAAGAACTTCAATGTGAACTGAAAAATAAATGATGTTTCCATAAAGAAGATTCTATTTCAAACCCATAACTGATGCTGTAGGCTATAGCTGGATATTAGACTTTGAAAATGTCTGCTCAGCACATGGGCACATGATGCAAAACCTTGGATTTGTGTTTGTGCTGCCTTTGTCATGGTGATACTGTTGCAGTGTGTTGAGGAGAACCTCTCGGATAAAGAGCTCAATCTGGTGCTATTTCTCTTGAAGACAGAAATGGCTAATCATGTCTGAGGGTGTTCTTGTGGAATGTTCTGTGTATTTCTTTTGTTGTGAAACACCCAGAATATCGCCAATAAACAGACCGTAATGTAATGTGTGTGCGTGTGTGCAATGGTTTGCCATGGACACATTTTCTTGTTTAAATGGTCTCCTTTAGAGCAAATCAGCTTGAACTATGATGATGCTTTAAATGATTAACTTGTCCTTTAATTTATTAGTAATCATAATTTGACAGATCGTTATATAAGGTGTTTTTGAGAAGAAACTGTAGATTAAGTGTAACACTTAATGTTAATGAAGCCTGTTCCACAATTCTGAGGAATACAGTTATTATTATTATTATGAAAGAAACTAAACAATTCTGTGTTTACCTCTTGCATTTCTTGCAGCTGTGTATATTTCATTATTCAGACTTTTTCTTAGAATTTTGTTTATATTTCTCAATTATGACTTTTATTTAGAATTCTAAGTTGGTATTTTGCAATTCTCAGAACTGTGTTTGTTAACTTGATTTATTTTTTAATACAATGCATTAATTGTATTTATTAATCATTAATATTGTTTTGTTACCAGGGCACTATTTATATATATATATATATATATATATATATATATATATATATATATATATATATATATATATATATATATATATATATATATATATATATATATATATATATATATATATTATTTTTGTATTAAAAAATAAATCAAGTAATCAATATAACCATTATAGAGAAATTAATGTGAACGGTTTAATGTTAGTGATTTTATTGAGTGGATCCAACATTTATTTCGGGAAACCATGTAGAAATGAGACATGAAATGTATATAAAAATGTCATTCAGTTCTGACTAAAATATTTCACATTTCTTTTACAATAGAATTAAAACAATTGAACGGTTGGATCTAACTCATGATATTTTTAGTGTGTCATTTGTTCCAAAAATATTAGATTGGTTATGAGTTTGAAATCACTGCGTACCACTATTAACCAATATTAACTTAAGCGTTCAAATCTGTTTAGACTGTTTGTGTTCCTCCGTTTGTATCCAGTGAATTAGAATCCAGTACTAAATCAATTGATCCATTTCATTAACTTCATAAGGCGGATAACCTTTCTGACCGCTGCACGCTTCAGAACGCACGCAATTTGAGGCAACTGAAAGACAGAATGCGAGGTGTTAAACTTTTGTCAGTTTCACACCTTTGCGTTTGACAGAGGACACGTGCCATTATGGCCTCACTGTAACCTCTGCTGGCCTCTGCAGAACCACACCATGTTTTGCTTTTTGGAGACACGAGGCAGAAAACATTTAAACAGAAATGTGGTGACATTTCATGACTCTATAGAAAAAAAGCCTATTAACAATTAATATTTTAACTAAACTTTGTAATATCAATAATAAAGCATGACGAGCCTTATCATTACATTATTTAGATTAGGATATGGCGACCTTTAGTAAGTAGCCTAACAACTCCGGCCGATTTAAGTGTTTTTGATTCAATTATAAGAACCGGTTCGTAAGAGTCAAGATCCATGCTGTAAGTATATTGTATGATTCATTTAAAAGAACCGAATCTGAAGAGTCATTTGCTCTGGAGTCGAACTATCGCACTATTGATCACACACTGTATGTGTTTGACTCACTAAAAAGAACCAGCTCATAAGTTATTCGTGCGCGAATATGAGTACGTAATTCAGTCACATTACGATGTTGTATATGCAGTCAAAACTATAACATAACTGTAAATCATACAAAAATATTTATGTTCATGCATTTTAAAAGGAACCTGTCCCGAGTAGACTAAATATAGGTTCCCAACGCCAGTTGATGGGGAAAACGCTTTCAACTTTAGAACACCAGTACAAAGTGTTTTCGCTGACCTGTTAAATTAATTCGCCAGGGCCATAGTTTAACCCCAAAAGACTGTTTCCCAAAGGTGTGAACAAATGACATGCAAATAAAGTGACGCCTCGGGACCCCGCGCACGTGCAGGGATCCTGGGAACCGCTCTGTGCCGAGCACCGCGTGTCGCGCTTCACACCTTGGCAGAGGAACACCAATTCACATGTACGGATGCGCCTTCTGCCACTGGCTAACACCTCACCATAACTGTCGCCATGTGTCATTTCACCCCCATGTGCCAATTCTCCTCCTCCTCCTCCTAGCACCCGCTCACAGACACGCTTTATTCCAGCCAAAGCGACGGCTATGACACCGTTTGGATTTGAGACACGTGGATAGTGTTTAAGCACTGGCATGCAAAGCAAAACATCTAGTGCTTAATTCTGTAAGCCGATGAAACCATTACTGTGGTGACTTTATTACACTTATTAATGTCCCCGGGGAAAGGAAGCTCGTGAAAGTTTGATCTACCATCCACCTATATCAGGAAACATCAGAGATGCACCACGCGCGTCTTCGATTGAGCCAGATGGCTATCGATTTTGTGACTTTCGCCTCATCACTCTCTTGTCGAATGAACATAATGAGCACACGACACCTATTTGGCTGAACATGTACCCCATATAGCGCTCATCAATACGAGCGTGGCCAGGCAGGTCAAAAAATCGAATTGTTGTAGGTTTATATATGCCCTATGATAGCCTATATTATTATTAATATTCATTTATTTATTTATTTTTGTAAGAAGTTCTACGAGAAAGGTGTATCTGTTAAAGTTTATATAACAGTTTATTGTTATTAAGTTGACATTTATTGTTGGAAAGTCTTTTTCCCCTTCCAGCTGTGTTATCAGTAGGTGAAGAGTTCGTTTGCAAAAACAAATAACTCCGTTTTAAAAATTTACAAAAATCATGTTATATATACTATATTCCAATTAAAATAAATTCCAGCTGGGTTGTTTTGATTAAATAATAATAACTAAAAAAAATACACAAAAACACAATACACAATAAAACACAACCAAAATATAACACTATAAAGCATGATTGAATAAGGAATTTAATAATAAACATTGTTTTTTTTTCCTCAAATATACAAATATAACTCAAATATGTTGGTATATTAAAAAACAAAATTACATTGCTGTATGCATAAAGTGTGTTATTCACCCAAACTCCACGATTTGTTTATTTACTGGGACAGTTTTCTTGTTCACACTGATTATAACTCTGGTTTATTCTTCCTTGTGTTCATCAGAAGCCAAGAAACCAGACTGTCTTAATAATTGTCCGACAATAAATGAACAATAGCAGGCCTTCTTAACCCCCCTAATCATATGGTGCCGTCCAGTGGGCAAAGCGTGCCTGGGGTAAAGATGGGGCCAGCGGAGGCACGCGCTGCTCTCATTAGAATCACAATAGAAAATCACTAAAGCACAAGCAACAGTTTGGAACGCTGCGCATTGTTCGCGCGTGTCTCCCCTTAACGTGTCCCGGTACAGTGCGACAGAAGCTTTCTTTCTTTAACTAACTCACAAATGGAAAAGGCTACCTGCAATTGTTAATTCTGAGTTTCTGCTCGCATAGTCTACTTCAACAACTGCTGCTGCGTGCTCTAATTCAGCCCGTTTGACCAACAAACCTGAAAGTTATACAATTGAATATTTTAATTATAATAAACAAATCAGTAAATCAGAAAACATCATATAATGCATATTTTCGTATACTGGTGACAAGGTGATGTTGTGTGTGTGTGTGTGTGTGTGTAGTCTAAATATACAGGCTATCTCAAGAAAGCGAAGCGCAAACACAGTGCGCAGGTGCAAGGATTATCATACAGCTGTAGCCAGAGCCCCCTCCTATTACATGCACACACACTCTTATTCCAGAAAGCAATTATCTGCGATCTTAAATGCCCTGCGCAACCCCCCGCCATTTCGGCCTCTTTACCAAAGACCCACAATCCAAACCCAAGATAACAAAAGAGCCCTCCGGATCTTTCCAGGGCACAATAAAGCGCTTGCCGGTTTAACGACTCACACGCGTCAGAACAATTACAGATTTTAGGGCTGAATTAAAGGGGATGTACGAATCCCCTCCACCCAAGAACACCCCCTTTCAGCGATCAGTGACGAAAAACTTTTTTGTTTTGTTTTTTTTGTTTACCAAAATGTGTGTGAATACAGAATACTTAAATATCCGACAAAAGGCACAGGTTTAATTATGCCCCAGATATATTTAGAAAAAAAATCAGATTGTATTCCTTTAAAGTTCAGGAACACTACGCGGAGCAATTTCCAATGAATTATGATTTGGCTTTTGAATCCACTTTGTAAATGTTAGCTATATAATGTGATAACAGTGTTAATATTTAACTAATGTCAGGTTGTAGTCAACATTAAATAACTTTCTTAAAGTTTCCAAATGCCTGTGTATGTAGGCTACAGTTAAATCCTACAGTTAAAAGCACATTTATGAGCTGCGCGTAAGCCACGCCCACTCTCTCTCTCTCTCTATTTAAAAGCACACACGGACTATAGTCCACACTCCATGAAACTAACTGACGGGTCCAAAAAGTCAACTGGAGCTAGAAAGCTGTTTATTTTTGCTTTATACACTCCTACATAGACGACATTCAGTTTTTTAATAGTTAAATAGCATTTTCCTTTGAATTCCGATTTTTTTTTTTTCTTTCTTTTCTTAAATCGTGGATACCACCACCACAACCATTCATATCGGACTACTCTCTCAGTCTGCTATCATTCAGTAGCGGACAAGATCCAAAATGCCTCGTGTTTTATTAACGTGTTTTTTAATTTTGTTACCAGTGCATCTGGTGAGTATTTCCCACTTATTTGAATGTGCATGTGCTTTCACGGCGTGTTAATAGGAGTCCTGTTTTATATTTCTATAGGTGGAATCAGCCGGTGTGTTTGAGTTGAAAGTGCATTCTTTTACAAGCTCAAGCAGTGTGTGTAAACGGTCCAGCGACTGCCAGATCTTTTTCCGTGTTTGCCTGAAGCATTCACATGACATCATATTACCAGAGCCGCCGTGCAATTATGGCTCTGGAATGACAGGAATATTCAGCGCAGACTCCGTCTCCAGCAATGCGCATATCCAAGTGCCTTTTAAGTTCAAGTGGCCGGTGAGTAGGCTAGCTTAAAAAGCCACAGCCTACTATTCATTATCAGTTCATACTTATGTAGCCTATAAATGCGCGCATGTCTAATGCATGTAAGTAACCTTAAACAGAGTGTTCTGGCTTTACAGGGAATCGTCTCGTTGATAATAGAAGCATGGAACGCAGAGTCCTCTGACCAGTCAACAGGTATGCGCTCAACTTTTGCCTCACATGCGTAGTTTTTTAATAGTTTACACAACGGCTATTTGTTACCTCCAGATCAATATGTTAACACACAGTTTGGTTTTTGTATTTCAGAGAACATCAACAATTTGATCAGCCGGTTGGCCACCAAAAAAAGACTCGGCATCGGCGAGGACTGGTCCGAGTACGCGGATCTTGGAGAGCAAAGCGAGCTGCGCTTTTCTTATCGCGTTGTGTGCGATGAATTCTACCATGGCGAGGAATGCTCGGATTTCTGCCGCCCACGGAACGACGCGTTCGGCCACTTCAATTGTG
>NC_039257.1:12563907-12593420 GCF_003368295.1 Carassius auratus
CAGTTAAGCTAATTGGTCACAGTGACGTAAGCCGCACCAGGAACACAATATGTTTGCACGCATTAGAGGTTCCTGTGTGAGGTCATAGAGGGGAAAATTTACATTTTCCCCTTATAGTTGATATCAAATTGAAAGCGAAAGAAAAGAGAGTGCAAATTAGATTTCAGGAAGCGATAAGGACCTTTAGATCAAACAACATTGTCAATGTTTAACTTTTAAACGGATCATTTTTGTTTTCTCTTTCAAGCTTTGTATGGTCAGGATGTGTGTCAGTGCTGGACACCACAGCCTGCTAATTTTATTTGCCACACTGTCAATGTCCGACTTTGGCCATGTAACACTGTTACATTCTTATGAGCTTTTTGGATAACAGAAGCAAATATGAACTTGCTATACGACAGAAATTGATAATAGAAAGAAACTTAGTAGTAAAAAGACAAGTTCACAACCAAGAATGATTACTATAAGCATAACTAGCATCCACACGAGCACATGGAAATGTTGTGTTTAAAGGATTAGTTTACCCAAAAATGAAAACTCTGTCATTAATCACCCTTATGTTGTTCCAAACCCTTGTGGTACTCTCATGAATGGCAGCGGACTGACCTGAAAGAGAAGGAATCATTGAATAAAGTTGTTATTTTTGTCCTTACTATCTTTCCGGGCCTTAACATGGTAATTACATAGCTGTCTATGGAGGGTCAGAAAGCTCTCGGATTTCATCAAAAAAAAAATCTTAATTTGTGTTAAGAAGTTGAACAAAGGTCTTACTGGAATAGAACGACATGAGGGTGAGTAATTATTGACAGTATTTTAATTTTTTGCTGGAAATATCCATTTAATAAAGACGTTTGCTGGAGTTTTGTCATACTGCCACGTTAAATGCTCAAGCAAATGCTCAAGCTCTTTAAAGTTGGTGGATTCTTAATGCTTGTCAATGTTTTTAGCATTTATTAGATGTGATTTTAATGATATTGTTTTTATAGTTGTGGTATGAGTTCCCCTGTTTTCATAGAATTACAAGGATTCTGAAAATGTTATAGTTATCCTCCTAAACTCGCAACCTTTTGCTACATTAGTCACTACTTCAAGCCAGTACGGTTGGAGCTGGGATTTACTATATTTTGTATGCTCTATATCTGTGCGTTGATTAATGTTTAAATATGAATAAAAGCCTAAATGAAATCTGTTGATAAAGTAATCATACCTTTTCAGGAGATTTCAACTCTGTTTATATTGATTACAATTACAATTATTTTTATAACGTTTTCGGAGCTTCACAGTTTGGTGGAATGATGTTTTAATGGAGGTTTCTTTAAAAATATCTTCATTTGTGTTTCTCGAAGATTACGTTTTGAACAGTATGAGAGTGAGTAGTCAGCACTAACAGTCCAACTAACTACTCTTCTTAGAAAACTAAGATATTTTTGATCAGTAACAGGATTTCCAATGTCCTTCCTTTTTTTGTTTCCTTTCTTGTTTCCTTGAGAATGGGCAATGTCAGGGTTGTTTCTTGTGAATGTAACTAAGTGAGAGACAGTAAAACACAATGAAATACGTGCTTTGATACCAATAACATGCAGTCTGGATATGACAGTCATCCCTGCAGGGTGAACGTCTACCGTCACGATCTCTAACCACTGTGTTCAAACATTTCCAAGTTCCAGTTCCAATTTCAAACCGTTCACAAGAACATGATGTCATAATGCCTACTCATTATATCTACAACTGCAAACACTTCCTTATTTAGAGACTCATTATGCAAACAGAACACCAGCTTCCAGTCATAGCCTCCAGTGAAGTGATATAATTATCCACTGTATTTACAGTAAAACATAAATAGGAAAGGAGGACGGAAGCAACAAATGAAGGCAGAAAAAGGACTAAGCAGTAAAAGGGAGGACCCCACATAGATTAAAGACACACCTGTCATCACTACATCACTGCTGATTTCACCCTTCTTCCTTCTTTTCATGACCCTGAGAACCCTGTCTAGCATCTGTCCTGTGAAACCGAGAGAGGAAATGCTCGATTCACACACATGCTCTGTAAAGACAGTTTCAAATCCCAGTAAAACACATATTTTCTTTTATTTCTTGATGGATGGAGACAAAGATCTACACTCTTAAAAATAAAGGTTCTTTATAGGCATCAATGGCTCTATGAAGAACCTTGAACATCCTTGGAACTTTCAAATGCAGAAAAGGTTATTTATAGTCACTGCCATAGAAGAACCATTTTTTTTGGAAGAACCATCACAATTGGAACCTTAATTTTAAGAGTGTACACATGCTGATCCGATTGCCATAACATTTATTTGACACTGAAACCTTTGACTGAAAGTCTTTACTGTGACATTTCATCAATTTAATGCAGCCTTTCTGAATGAAGATATTTATTTATTTTGTAAGTAAGCCATGTGTCAGATGTTCGGTTTGTTTGAAGATCCTTGCCAGCCCAACATAGCAAAATTGGCTCAACCAATAGTGTGAGTTTGGGAGTGACCTACCTGTCAGATGAGGGGCTGTTTAAGAAACTTATTTGGAAGTAACCATTATTTTTGCAATTGTGTTTGGTGTTGCTAGAAATTAAACACTTTAATGCAAGATTATGCCAATGCTGATTAATCTATTTGAAACTTTGATATTTGGGGTATAACTTTCAAAAATCAATCAAATGTCTCAGTACTTAATAACTAGAGTATTATAATGTGTTTGTGTGTGGAGAGCTCTCTAAAGGGCCATTCTGAACAATTATATGGCTCTTTGTTTGAATTTATGACTTGTGTGAACTTAGTAATGAACTTCCAGAAATGATAGTCAAAATTCCAACATGTGCAAACCAGGTTAAATTGGCTGAACTTCACCGTGAATGAATCACTTTCTTGACTGTGGTTTTACCACGCAAGGGAAGTTGTTACAGGTAAAATAAAAGAGGACAATAAAACTTTGCAGTAAATCTCTTTGACCCATTACCAAACCCAAACAAGTCTTGGTAAGAATGACACTCCACCTGCTCCTCCACTCACAAGTCTGATAAATATCAGCTACACCCTAATCTAACAGCCATCTTTCATTTTACTATAAACCCTTGGGACTTCTGTTACAAAAACATATGCATGATTGAGAACTTCAAGGAAACTCTTATGCTCATTGCGTTGGTAGTTGTTTGTATATACATAAGAGTAGTGAGAGGTCGGGGTAATGGGAGGAATGTAGTGGGGTATGTGGGGGGGGGGGGGGTTGTCTATCAAGGATTAAAGTTTGCCCACAGTTCCTTCCCACCTAACTTCCTGTTTTCGGAGTATTTATAGTTCTTGACATGGGAAGGGAAGTGGACCTTATTCTGGCACACTCATCGCTTCTAGGCCCCTATTCTTTCCTTTAGCAAGAGGAGGAAACGGTGGATCTTCCTGACCACACACCCTGAAACCCACGTTTGCTCATACAAACAGCACTTCATGGTGGTTTCATATGGTTTTGAAAATGGTTTTCACTTGGTTTGTCTTTCTGCCTTCAGTCGCAAAGACATTAAGGTTTTTGAGGAAAACATTCCAGGATTTTTCTCCATACAATGAACTTTAGTGAGGACCAACAGTTTGAAGGTCCAGATTGCCGTTTTAATGCAGCTTCAAAGGGTGTCACGATCCCAGCTATTTCCAGAGTAATAAGGGTTGTATCTAGTGAAATGTTTGGTCTTTTTTTATATATATATACTGTACTTTATCCTACAATGAACAGGCGTAGCCAGTGTAAAGAGGCCAGGACAGGGGATATATGATCCCTCTTCCTTGTGTTAGTCAGCAACCTTTCTGCAGCATTTTACACACCATCTGACTTTCTTTGCAAGTTCGCTTTGTAAACTTTACTTTACTTCCGTCTATGTCATGTGACCTTTCCAATGTGACTATAAGCACGTTTGACTTGAAGCAACACTGCACAGAATGATCACAGTGATCATTCTGTGCAGCGCTGCTTCAAGTCGAACGCACTTTATGCAATATGTGAGTTTGGGCTGGTCCAAGATGAGCATTTGTGGTTAAAGAGTACATACATTTTTATTGTTTTAAGAAAATTACCAATCACTTCACTAGATAAGACCCTTATTCCTCAGCTCAGATTTTGTTGAGCCCTTCAAAGCTGCACTGAAACTGTAATTTGGACCTTCAATCCATTGGTCCCCACTGAAGTCCATTATATGGAGAAGAATCTTGGAATATTTTCCTCAAAAACCTTAATTTCTTTGTGAATGAAAACAGAAGGACATGTCATGAAAATATTAAATGATCTAATATTAAAATATATAAAATAAAATTAATAGGAAATTAATAAGGTTTTCTTTTTAAAACAACTTTAATCTTTTAAAAATTGAAATTATTTTTAAATCAGAAAATAATCAAGTTTTTGTCACAGGAGATATTAAATCCTTTATTATTATTTTTTATAGATAAATAAATATTTTGATTATATAAGCTTGAGGTCAGTATTTTTCTTTAAACTGACCAAAAGTGACAGTTAAGACATTTATAATGCTACAAAAGATTTCTATTTCAAATAAATTCTGTTCTTTTATACTTTCTATTCTTCAAAGAATGAAAAAATGCTAATAAACTACATTAAAACAGAAAACAGTTACTTTAAATTGTATTGATTTTCAAAATTGTACTGTGTTTACTATATTTTTGATCAAATAAATGCAGACTTGCTGCACGTAACACTCCCCTTCAAAAACAATAAAAAAATCTTTGTTACACCAAATATTTGAACAGTAGATATTTAGTAAAGTAACTGATACAACTAACTGATAAAAAAAAAAAAATGTCTCTGATCCATCAACAGGAGACTTCACCAAGTAAAAAGCCAGTCATGTTGGGAATGTGGATGCAGTGATGTCTGTACTGAGACATGGTGAGGTCAGGGTTTGACACTTAGCTCCACGGTTCAGCTGCCAGGGCTCTGAAGGTCAAAGGTCAGAACAAATAGGAAGTGCCCAACAGAAATATAGGTCCTACTGACGGATTGGTTTTTTCGGATGGGATGTAGAGCGAGGAAAGGGAATGTAGGAGGGGTGGGCTATGACAGTGGGCAATAACAAAACATGCCAGAGCTAGAATCAACAAACCTAATTTCAAAAGAAAACAAGAAACCCTTCCTTCTCACTGTAATTAGTGCCAGAGTCTCGACATGATCTTACACAACAGAAACACAGCATAACAAGTGCATAGTCCAACATCAAACCTAAGGAAAAAATTCTAACTGAACGGCCACTGGATTTCCTTCTATTGTCTCTGAGGGAAACATATCGAAGTTTCTTATGTGCACTTCAGATATGTGTGTGGAATCAGATATCAGCCAAAAAAAACAATGGACCCTAAGGACTAATATTATATAAATAAAAAAACAGACATTTTTCCAGATATATAGTCATGAGGGTGAGTAAATGATGACAGAACTTTAATTTTTTCATTAACTATCCCATTAAATGGTTGTTCATGCTAATGTTGTCTTGTGTCGCTAATGTTGTTCTGGTTTCCAGCAAAAAAACAGATGGAGGCTTCTTGTCTGCTTTGCAAGCCCGAGAAAAAGCAGTGGCAATATAAACTCCCACACATAAATAAAAACAAGAACAGTGGGATACAGACCGAGAACATTATCCTCCCACATGCCTCCCCTCCAGACCCCATCCCAAGAGAGGATCTTTCATTGGGACTGGAGGGGTTCGTAAATCAGTGATTGCCAGTGATGAGATTCAGACTGTCTCCTTACCTCTCCCTGAAGAATTATGAGCTTTTCTTTCAGCTTGTCCAACACTAGGATACTGCCTCATTTGTGCATGTTTATGTAGACTCAAATTGAATCTGTTTTGCAATGAAATTAGGATTGTAGCAATATTCAAGTGTGTGTTTGCAGTGTTTGCATATGTGAGGGTCTGAGAGCACTCTAACAGTCCTTCTGAACGGCTTTACTGGCATATTTTGAATCTTCTTACAAAGTTGAATGACCTGAATGAAGAAGTACAATATCTGGGAAAAGGTTTCTGGTTTAAGTGTATCAGAGAGAAATGGTTTGCAGGAGTCATCTGCCGGACATAAAAAGTTGCAATGGCTTTGGCTGGAGAGTTTTAGGGGTGATCTGTGTGGTGGATGGGTTCTTGGGGGAGGCCTGTATCCGGCAGGCTGTTCCCCTCTGACCCCGGGCAGCGTGGGAAAGAGAGTATAGGGAACTGGCGTGACCAGGGACATTAACACAGATGACTCTAGCAGACCTGGGCGAACACCTGTCCTCCTCCTCTCTACCTCAGACATCAGTCAGCGGAGCTTCTCCAAACCCCTGTTCTTCCAAAGAGTCTGAAGAAATCCTTTCATTCATCTCATTTTCTCTACATAATCATAACATTAAGAATTTATTGATTTTCAACACATTTACAGAATTATAATTTTGAAGGTGCAAATCATGAGATTAATCACCATAATTTTATTCTATTGTAAGGCCTCTTTGCTTTCAACAGAAAAAAAACTTAATTTAATATTTAATATTCAATTTTGCTACTTAAAGGTTAGTTCCCCCGAGAATGAAAATTTGTCCATGTTCTACTCACCCTCGAAGCATCCTAGCAGGGGGCAGTCGTGGTTCAGTGGTTAGAGAGTTTGACTCCTAAACCTAGGGTTGTGGGTTCGAGTCCTGGGCTGGCAATACCACGAATGAGGTGCCCTTGAGCAAGGCACTGCTCCTCGGGCACCTCAGCATAAATGGCTGCCCACTGCTCTGGGTGTGTGTTTGTGGTTTGTGTGTGTGGGATTTGGATGGGTTGAATGCAGAGCACAACTTCACCATACTTTCTGAATGAATGTCATTGAGTAGAAGATGGACAAATTTTCATTCTTGGGTGAACTAACTCTTTAAATAATACAGTATATGTTAATTTTATACTAACTTGCTTTATTAGAATGACAGCATTTAAGGGCCATTAAACAAACAAACAAACAAATATACAATTTTAAAAGCCACTTATTCTATTTAAGATTCAACTTTAAGTAATAAAACACTTAATATTTTTCTCACTGTGTACGGGGTATGTATACAAAAAATGTCATATTATTTCAATCAAATTGTTTTGTTGAGACCATGTGTACTAAATTAGAAAAATGCAATGGAAGCATTTTCACTTGATCTCAGACATTCAGACACCAGTGCAAGTGGCACATTCTGACAACCAGTGATTCAGTTGGTTTAGGGGAGTTAAAGCAATAGAAATAAATCAGGCGTTCTCAACCAAGCACGTCTCACTTGCAGTCTTTAAAAATAAGGGCAGGACTGCAGCCAGTAGTTTCGGTTGCATCATTTAGGTTAACAGATCACTGAGAAACAAGTCACCATAGTTGAATATCACTTCTCCCTGAATACTTTCTGACTGAGATCAGCAATATATTGAACATTATCTCCAAAACTACTGAACAAGCCTAAGTGGAACTCATTGTTACACAACAAGTTCTTAAAACTCTGACAGCTCCATCAACTGCACAATGGAGTCCAGTGTGGGAAAGGAGGTAGAGGAAGGAAATGGGTTTCAGTCTCACTCAGAGAGAGAGAGAGAGAGAGAGAGAGAGAGAGAGAGCTATGATAAGCATGTACCGAGTGGAGCAGGAAGCTTTTCCATGGGGGAAACACGTTGAAGGACAGCTTGGACTGACCCCTGTGCTGGATCCCGAAACTGGGTATTCCAATCTGACCAACCAACTGACCGAAGCGATACACAGGGTTCCAAAGCGAAAGTTCAGGGGACGCGAGTTTATCTTATTTGTCAATCATACATGCTTATCTCACAGAGGTGCAGTGTTAGCGATCTGATAACCAAAAGTAGCTTGACAGCAGCTCAGCTGTTAAAAATAAGTTGCGTTTCCAGTAACTAGCTACTTTCCATATGAGTATTAAAGTAGCTACTGTAGTTAGTGGACAGAGGATATATTTTCACTGATATATTTTCCAGAATCATTTGTTGACTGATTGATTTATTAATTTTGGGCTCACTTTACATATTTTTTTGTGATATACAATTTCATTACAATAACTTTACCAAATAATATATGATTTAGTTAAATACTGATATTAATAACTATGTGACTTAAATTATGGCGTTCGAATGGTCTTTCTTTTATATATATATATATTTAGTATAAAATCCTAAACCATGTCTCATCCTCTAGACAGCAAGTCATGCAGACATTTATATGATATTATGTACAGTATTTATTAACTTTTTTTTCTATAAATTAGCTTTTATTATTAGATTTTCCATTTCCATTTTCATTTCAGTTTAGGTTTTAGCAAAATTGTTACTTTTTGTCATTATTATTTTGAAATATTTCTAATTAGCTTTGTTTTCATTTCAATTATAGTTTTAGTACTTCAGTTTTCATTTCACTTTTTTAAGTGATAATTTTGGTTACACTTTATTTTAAGGTGTTCTTGGTTTTGTAATTATACATTTAGGTACTGAGTTATATTAATCAACTAAATCTACTTACTAGATGCTTAGGGTTAGGATTAGGGTTTGTCTTAGGGTTACCTGCATGTTATTATGCATAATTTAGGATACATGAATTGTGTAGCAAGAGCACCATAAAATAAAGCATTAACAATTTGTTTTTAATTTAATACTTATGTTATATTTCTGATTTAGGCCTATTTCAATTAATAAACAGTTTAATAGCTGAGGCGTGTTTTCCTGTAATTACTCAGTAAATTTTGCTAAAACAAAGGAAGGCATATAAGTTGCTTATCTATTCAGGCTACATTTCCTCCAAGATGTAAATCAAGTTACTAGACTTGTTTTCCAGAGAAATACTTTTCCATAAAAGTCTTTTTCTATAAGGAAGGCCATCTTCAACAACACACACGCTAGGGTCAGAGGTCACTTCCACTGCAAACAAGCATCAGCTGAGTCTCTCTTTGAGTTTAGAGGGGTGACGAAAAGCCATTTTCTAACAATAAACGCCATACTCTTGCAACACCATCTTGTTTTCAAAGTGTTTGGACGTAATGCTTGTCACATGCAGACACGGTTTCTGGATTGGTTTTATGGGTTTGAGAGACAGGCGTGGGAAGTCTTGGAAATAGCTGTTCTCCCCGTACCATTTAGTTTTACTTCCTCTCAGTTTTCTCGGGACAGATTTATTCTTGATAAAAAGAACACTTTCCTTTTTCTCATATTATGTAATTTTCTATTTATTCCTATATAAACTACTTTTTTTTCCACAAGAATGTTAACAAGGATGTATTCAAATGTTTTCAAATGACAGTAAAGCCATTTAAAATGTCAAAATAAAGCTGTTCTTTTGAACTTATTCATCAAATAATCCTGAAAAAATGTCACAGTTTTGAAAAACATATTAAAAGCATGACTGTTTTTCAACACTGTTTCTTTATCAAATCAGCATATTAAAATGATTTCTGAAGGATCATGTGACACTGAAAACTTATAGTGGCTGCGCTGAAAAATAAGCTTTGCCATCATTGGAATAAATAACATTTTAAAACTTGTTGAAATGCAAAACATTTACTGTAATACTATTTTACAATATTAGAGTTTTGCTGTATTTTTAATCAAATAAATGCAGTTTCGGTGAGCCTTTTTTCAAATACATTAAGAAATTGTACCAACCCAAACAATACACAGTAGCCTAGTATTCCAACTGTGTCCCAAAATACTACTGGAATCATTTTGTAAAAGAGTCTGAGTCACCATACAAATTGCTCTTGTGAGTATTTTGAGTAATATCAAAGTAAAGTGTTTCATTAGGGATGCTGATTCAATCAGACCAGATGACTCTATTGCATTTAAACTCAAAGTTAAGGCCAAAATCCTAGTTCCTTCACTTCATCCCAGTGATCTGGATAGGCATCCATGGGGGTTGCTAGAGGTCTCGTCTTCACTATATTTGGGTGAAAGGGCAGCTAACTCATACAGACACCTTGACTGTCCAGAAAAGACTGTTCCCATGAACATGAAAGCCCAAACTGAGTGAGAACGAGGGGGGCCTGAGGGTATAAAGTCATTTCCCATAGTGGTGGCCCTCTCTTACCTCCTTTTATTAGTCACCTCAGGAGAGGTGTAAGGAAAGTGTGCAAGCTTCAAAGAGTCTGTCCCAGCATCTAGATCTAAAGCTCTTCTACACTTTTGTCTCTAGATATTTGCCAAAGATGTGTCAGGCTTTTCCCGGGAACATAAGCATGTTGCAATCTCCAAGGACCTTATCACAATGTTCCTGTTAAATCTGTGTTACATTGGAAATCTCTGCCTCTAATTCTTTTACACTTACATTGTTATGTGGCTTCTCTCCACTTCAACTTGATTACAATCTCAGCGAGTGAAAGATTTGGATTTGCACTATTCATATGCTACAGTATTTCCCCAATTCCTTCTAGGTAGCGTGCTGGAACTTCTCACTTAAATTACATCTCAAGCAATTTCTATAGGGGCCAACCCTTTTCAAAGAAACTTTTTGACAAAATACGCACCGAAACACATGGACTATAAATAAACAACTAAACGACTGCTATTTATCGAGAAACATCCTAGTCTTTGCAGAGAGCTTGACAAAGAGTTTCCCATCCTTAAAAATCTTGCAAGGAAGTGTGCAGCTGTCAACACATGGCTGCTTAAAGTCCATGTACAGTCTCTGGGAGGAGATGGTGGAAGGAGGTGGGTTACAAAGGTGAGGAAGATGGGAGTGGACCACCTCATTCTTCCTAAAGGATCAAAGGCTTCATCTGACATTTCCCGTGTCAACACATCTCTTTTACAGAGGAAAGAGTGATTCAAATTCATTATGGGGAAGGCTATCATGCATGGGGGAAGAGTAATGTAAACTTAAAAATGATCAAATTGAATGAGACTGTATAAATATATTTATAGCCTATATAGTCTTTGAATGAATGACATTTGAATCCTTACCAAAAAAAAGTAGCAATTTATTTCATTATATAATATTTTATTATATATATAGGGGTCAGTAAGAAAAAAAAAATTAACAAATACTTTTATTCACCAAGGGGTGCATCAAATTTATCAAAACTACCAGCTTTTTACATTGTTAAAAAACCATTTGCTTTTTTGAAATTAAATTAAATTAAATTTCTTTAATTCTTTAATATATATATATATATATGGTTTGCACATAAATATTAAGCAGCACAGTTTTCAACATTAATAATAAAAAAAAATTTAAAAAGTTATTTTGCTAAGCATCAAATCAACATATTAGGATGTTTTCTGAAGGATCATGTGACACTGAAGACTGGAGTAATTATGCTGAAAATACAGCTTTGAATAAAAGGAAAACAAATAAAGATTAGAAACATATTCAAATAGAAAAGTTACTTAAAACTGTAATCATGTTTAACAATGCCTATTTTTACCGTATTTTTTATCAAAAAACAAGAAACATGGGCATGAAAAAAGAAAAAAAATCTGGCCAGCCCCAAACTTATGAAATGTAGCTTTTTGAGTAAGATTTTTATTGATTATTGATTCAATCAATAATTTTATTGCTCCTTAATGATTTCTATCAAAATGTTTGTTGTACTTATCCTTCCTGTTATGGCATCTTATAAATCATACAATGATCTTCAGTCTGTTAAAAATGCCACATCAGTCATAAAAACACATAAACAACTGTATGATAAGACAATGGCCTATGCATAAGTAGCCTTCAGGTGAAAGTGCACATGCTCTCGTGGAAGCTGACACTTCACCCAACAGGAAAAGCTTGTATTTTGAGCCCGGAGAGAAAGAACAATGTGCTGATAAGTCACAACCTCCTCAGTACAAACATATAAATGCTTCTTTGGCAACTGTTTCCACTAAACGTAAAGATCAACAGATGAGCCGGTTTAAAATGTGTACCATAGTCATAAAAGCTTCTTTTCTGAATCTCTTTTAATAGGCCATATGAGAATGACTTTATAAATTAGCGTTCCTCTGACTGATAACAGATACAGTTCACAGTCACTGCTGCTGGTGGGCCTGATTCCATGTGGCCCCTTGACAATCCTTAAAACATTCTCTAGAAAACAGGACAGCTGCTGCTGGACCTGTTCTCTGATTTCTTAGACCGGGAGCTGACTGTGAGCTCTGTGACCTCTGACCTCTTGCCGGGGCGCTAATCTGCCAACTGTCATCAGGAGTCAGAGAACATGATTTATCCTTCAGGCTAAAGACCTTGCACACGCAGCAGAAGAGAGGAAAAGAGAAATATATATATAAAAAGAAAGAAAGAAAATTACATTGGGGCAAAAACCTGAGAGAACTACACTGAAGGTTGCAAACAGGAAGTCCTTAAACTACAAACAGGAAGAGGACACTGGAATAGGCTATGCTGAGGTAATTTTGGTTCATCTGGTGGTGCCCCAAAAAGCCATTATAAACTAACAGAAACTATCTTCTCACATGATTTTATTATTCATTTATGTAACGAATGCATAAAAGTCTAATCAAAAGCATAAAATTAAAATATTAATAATAAATGAAGATAACAGTATAATAATTTACAGTGTGGGTCTATTAAGTGTTAAAAAAAAAAAGTGTTTTTATTTATTTATTTTTTTTATACTACAAAGGCCCATTTAATAGAGGATTCAATGATAGCCTACTGATAAATATAATTAATCATTCAATTTGAAAATAAGCACAATTAAAATTCTCAGATTCTTATTTCTGTTCTTAAAATCATCAGATTTATAGCCTAGCACAGTCGTAGTTTTAAACTGTGGCATATAAATTATAACATTTGTTTTGAATGAAGGGAAACCAAGAGTAAAACTTAAGGTCATAAAACGCAATAAAGGTATGGGTGGTCCCGCGTTTTCTAATTTGGAAAATTATTATTGTGCATCCCAGGTAGAGCCAGTTTTGAATTGGATGCAAGTGGATAACAAATGGATTAGATAGAAAAGAGACAAATAAAAAAAGAAGATGTCCTTATAAAATAAATGTTTATGAAGTGAATTTATTATTCTTCTTCTTCCTAATGCTTTTTTACTTTGCTCTCACTTCTTTTCACTTCTGTGCTTTACAGAAGAAAGAGGCCAGTTTTGCAGTTTTCCCCGCTGTCAGATGACTGATACAATGGTATGTGACAACTGACCCGACAAAACAGCTCTGAGGACAAAAGGACAAATCACTCCTGCTGATGTGAAATACATGGCAACATTGTGTTGTATTGCTCTACCAATTTTCTACGTTTACCTATAAACTCATCTCATCATGAAACTTCAAGTCTCATATCCAAACTCCTTGTCCCCCTCTTGTCTTTTGCCAGCACCATAACACAATGTGATCGTTACTCCAAATTATCGTCTTCTGGACCTCGTCCACGTTCATCGACCTTCTGTGCAGTTACCCGTTTTTGCACAAATAATGGGAGGAATTTAGGGAATGTGCTTTTGGAGAAATGGTCCAGGCGTCTTCTGCTGATGGGTTGGCCTTGTGCCATCTCTCTCCCCCTCCTTTCATTCAGACCCTCTAAAATAAAGCATTAAGACACAACCCGCCAGCTTCTTGATCTCCCGTTTAACTTGTGCAGAGAAAACAGGATGTGTGCTGAAAAAACCCAGCAGGCAGTAAATAATGAGGATGTGTTTGAAGGATGTGTTAATGATGAGGATGTTTTGAACAGTGTTCTGTGATCATATTTGATGTCAGAATATCTTTTGAAGGTCCTTGTTTTTTTGTGAAGGATGATGATCGGGCAAATGAGCCAGGATGATGTGTTAATACACTCAGATTTATAAAAAATCAAGCATCAGGCAACATCAGTTGGGACTTTATTGTATTTGTTTAATATGGGGTAAAGTGTGCATAAGGTTTATATAAGGTTTCAAGTTCTGAGCTCATATTTCTCTGTTTGCTTTTCTTATGAATCTCCAGGTTTACAATCTTCAGGGCAAATCCAAACAGGATCAGATGCTGACTTGTAATGCGCGCATTTATGCATCAGCTGCAGAGGAATCCAAACAATGTTTAGTTTCCCCCACAGTGATGAATCTTAGTGATTTTCCCTACATTCTGATCATTTAACACAAGTATAGTGACATTAATGACGTACATTTAGAACAAAGCATGCAAAAAAAGGATGTTTTGCAAATTAGTGAAGTTTTGCATAGACTTGTTGCATGACCCACACAAAGGGAATGCAGATTTCGTCGGCCAGCCACAAAGCATGCACTAGAAGAGTTTATAGATGCCAGAAGAGTTTATTTTGGCGTTGAGTGTATTGAAGATGGATTATGATCTTATTTATAAACAAAGTATACATGCTCAAGAAAATGAGGACATGCTCAATGTAGTGACCCAGATGTTCTTGGAATCGTTTGATGGTGTTACCGAAAGCGGAGAGGACAGACACCGTGAAATTGGACACATCCTGTTGTCACTGTTTCAAAATTGAAAGTACTGATGCACGCTTATCTGAATTGAGATGGAGTGGAGTCGCTAATCTTCTGCTCTTATGATGTAGAAGGAATAAATATGAATTATGCTATTAAAGGTTTTTCCATTGAAAGCCGTGCCGAATATGGACTTCCCTTTTCAGATTTGCATTTATAGTATAGTTTCTTTTCTGTTGTTTCTGCATGTTCGGTGGGAAACAACTTTATTGCCTTTTGTTTCTCCAACCCTCCTTGTTTCTACTATTTTAACCTTTCTGATAATTGTCCTGAAATATTTTCGTGTCAGAGTGTCAGTTCTACTCAGTGGAGAGGGTTTTCCAAAAGCATTGTTTTACATTGTAAGAATGTAGATTTCTTGTAAATGTCTGGTTTATCTGGAGATGCATGTTTATTCTCCTGATATTATATATCATTATGCCATAAATGAAATAACAGAGTAGTTACATTCTGAATGAAAGTGTTGTGATGTAATGAAAGTGGAAATACAGAAGTATTAACAACACTGATGTACGCTTTACTAACTCAGCAGACTTTCATTGATTCTATGAAGTATGACTATAATAATCCTGTCTTTTGTGTTTAGCTTTAATTATAGGGTTTAGTATGTCTGTAATCTACGCAGTGTCTAAGTATTCTGACCAGCATTATGTCCGGTTAAATCAGCAAAAATCTACATAAGAGTATCGAGAAATGTTAGATTTTCTTTCTGTTAAATCAACAAAATTAGATGCAGTTAATGCTAGATATAATGATATAAACATTAGTGCTATATTGGTTAATTTGATTTACTAATTGTTTCTGATTAGTTTTTCTGTTCATATTATCACTGTGCAAAGAAGTACATTAGTACATAAGTGAATTAGTTAGAGAAGTGTGTGTTTTAAAAAGCAAATACCCATTTGCATTGTCAAAACAGGTAAATAATGCAGCCATCACAGAAAAAAATACCTGAGATAAGCAGAGAGTGGAACTGCGTTCTAGTCCTTTGTTTTATTCTGTTGGATGAACAGAACAGGAACTTGAGATGTGATTAATGGCAAACGGAGACATGCCAGGAATGATGGTTATCCAGACTTCCACTGCATACACACCCACACAGACAGGAATTGGAAATAATTCTGTATAATTTGATCAAGGTTTATACATTTTCCACAACAAAACAATTGTGATATGTGAGCATATTCGGTTAAACAGAAATACTTCAAATAAAATAAATAAGAAAATAATAATAATAATGCCACACACTTTCAAATGTCTCCCAGTTATTGGTGTTAATCTGGTACCTGTTTCTAATTTCCCTAATTATCTGACAAACACTATTTAACTGGAAGCCTAACTTTTCCGTTTCCAGTTCGAGATTTGTGGGATGGTGAGCTGTTGTAAAGTGACTGAAACCCAAGGTTGTCCAGATGAAGACCAACAGCAGCAATAGCAAGAGAAGTTGGTCGTTCCAAATCTCAGATTTCTAGAAAAATGCATCTTTACAATGTCAAGTCTCCCAAAAAGGCTGGTCGTCCACGAAAATGCATGAGAGGACATAATGCGGAGATTCTCAACGGACATTCGGCTCAACACTGGAATTGTTTGCCAGTTCATATCTGAACAGGGTAAGGATCTGTCTCGACATACAGTGTGTAAATGTTTAAGAGGATTTGGACTGAATGCTCTGCAGTAACCAAATCTCTCATCCCTCCACATTGATATTGTTATTAAAAACATTCCTAACATGATTTTAGGGTAATAATATTATCTGCTCTTTCAAGAAAAGGCAGACCTTTTTGGAAATGTTCGCAGTTAATTGCTTGGGAAAATTCTTGGAGGACTGTGTCTGTGGTGTATGTGTGTGATAGAAGACTGTCCCTTTGGAAACCGATGTGACATTACAGTGACGGTGACAGGACAAAATGAAACCAAAAGCACATGCGCTGCACACCTTTTCCTGCTACATGTATCAGTTATGATAAGAATACCATGTGATGTTTATTGTGTTAATATGAAAGCAAAACTGCGATGTATGTTTATACTAAATAATTGAACGCTTCCTGTTTGGATATTAATCTATAGGACATTTTGGCCGACTATTGCAAATAACCTGTTCAGCAACTTATTTAAAGAGAACAACTATTAAAATTAATTACAATGCCAGATATAAGGATTATTTTTCTCTACATGCAGAATTTTAAAACATGCAAAACTGACTCCTCATTTATGAAGAAGTGACATTCCACTCAAACTGGATGAAAACTTTGAGTTTCAAAGAACCCTACTCAGTTCTTTTTCATCTCAGATGATTTGTAATCTTGGCATCTTGAGATCAAATGAGTAAAATTTCTAAGGAATGTAATCAGGAAGTGAAGTACTTTTGCTTTGGCTTCAATTTAAGAAAAAATGTTCTTTGTAAATGCATTTGGTTAATTAGAGCTCTTTTACAACTGATCCTGTGTAAAGATACTGGAAATTCCCTCAAACCTACAGAGGATTTTCTTTTTTTAGTTTGTATAAAGAAAACAATAGGCAGATGACGAGCTTCAGGTTGTTTCAAACTTTTCCAGAGTATGTCAGAAGACATTAATGAAAGTCAAAAAGCAACTGATGTCATTATGTGACAATGAGTTCTGTTCTGCTATTTCAGATGGGACTTCTAACATGTCATATGCACTGGTTAGGGCATGATTAACACAAAAAGAATATAAATAAAGCTATTCTATTCATAATGTTGATACAGTCGGAAAACACACTGAAACCACGATTTTATTGATCAAACAGAATTATGGTGAAGGCACATGTCTAGTTTTATATTGTTCACAGACATCACTTCCCAGGGCAAGAAAAGTTTTTGTGTGTTTTAATGTTCACATTTTGATGGGACTTAAATGCTTGGATGGTGGACTTTGAAAGACCTAATAAGAAAATAAAATTAATCAAATCAAATCTACATTAAACAAATTATGTAAATCCCAGCTGGTATTCATGCATTTAGTAGAGAGGGGAAATCAGATAAGACATTTTCTGCAAATGTTTGATTCCTGGAAAATATTTAGCTTCCTGTCTGTTTTCTCAATTATTTTGGCGATTGCAAAAGTCACAGGAAAAGGCCTTGGCACACTCATTTATTCTATACACCTCCCTTCATCAACAGCACAATAAAAATTAAAACATGTAAAAGACGGTGTTCCCATTTGACACTTTCTCTTCCAAAGCTAAAAGCGGTTTCCTAGAAAGCATGTAATATGATGATGGCTATGCAACTGCGTAAATGTTTCTGTTCTCAAAGCACAGCCCATTTGTGAAACCTTTACCAAGAATTAAAAAGTGGCTCATAATAATCCACGGTTAAGTGCATTGTAAAAAGCTTTTATGTATCTTTTATGTTCTCATAGACATAAAGTGGCATTTACTCTGAGAACACTGGCAAAATCCCAGGTAGACCAAAGTTATTTGTTTGTCATTGTGACTCAACAGGTTCACACTCTACACCTGAAATTCCCTTTAAGATCAGCATAGAATGGACTGGATCTAATGCTAAAAGTACCGACAAATTAAGAGCTTCTATTGTGTTGCTTGGAATATCCCAAGAACACAAAAACATTTGCGCAAAAGACCTTTGACCATCATTTCTGTATTCCAACAAACAAGGGTCAAAGTGTACGCACCATAAAAACCAGAGCAAAATTAATCTCATAGACAGGAAACACTCTTTTCCCTTTAACACACTTTCGCTTTCACAATTTTACCTGTGTGTTTTTTTTTAAAACCACATTACTTTAAATTTGACAATTCACTAAAATGGGAAACTTGAAAGAATTTTCAAAGGCAAGTATTTTCTTACTCTCCTTTCTCTGTATTTAATATTGTGTATTTATCGTACATATATAACGAAAATGGCATTTGTGGTGTAAATCATCCAAACAAGTTTCATTTCCATACGCTGTGGTAAAAACAGAAAAAGGTGTGGGTTACAGGAATCAATTTGAATGGAAAGAACAGAAGATTTTTCAGCAGGTAAACTGTTGAAGGCTTTCCCTTCGTTCCAAACAATGGCTGATTCTTTGTGTAGTTAAATGGAAGGTTTCATTTCATGTGTTTCTGAGTTCATCAAAGCCATTGTTATAGTTTCATTGAATTTCTGAGTTAATGTAAGGATCTTCTTTCATGAAACAAATCCTGACGAGTCATACACTGTGTGAGATATTTACTATGTTTGAATGACTCACATGTCTGGTTAAAAGGTAAATAATATTGCCTTTGAATATTTGATAGTTTAAGGTTTGAGGCATCTTATGTAAAAAAAAGTTTGTGTTGTTAAATAACACTTTGTGTTAAATAATACCTTGTTTTCCTAACTACAGCAAGTATATGCAAGTATTTTTTATCATACACAATAACAATTTTTCTACCAACCGTTAAACCAGCCAAATATCACATTGATACATATAAGTAGTTAAAATCAACAGGAATTTGTATAAACAATATTCCTTTGAGATATATGTGCAAAACACATTTGGCCATAATTTCTGCATAGGTATATATGTTTAAAATTCTAATATTATTAAATAAAAGTTATTATTAAATTTTAAAACAGGAAAATAGAAACTATTTAATACAAGTATAACTAAGAAAATATTACATTTTGATTTTCATGCCTACATATTTATATGCATTGGCTTTTGTTTTTAAATTTGTAATGTAATGTAATATAATACAATAATATGAGGATATACAATGAAAAGAAGGCTAGTTAAAGAAAAAAAAAGTTATGAGAAATGGGAAATTAAGAATTAAGCATTACATTTTGAGGTAGAAGAAATAAAAAAAAGTATTTTCTAGTAAAATGTATGTGTATTTACAACTTCTCTATAATGTAAATTTTACATTATATTTTTCACTGTGTAGAAAGCATCTAATATTTCATGACCTGGGATCAATGATTTGATCATTTATTCCCATATTCATGAGACATATTCTTGGGACATTCCTGTTATTATAATGACTCTTTGCATGACAAATCAAAAAGCAACGTTTCAAATTCAAAACAGTTAGTGATGTGGTGCGTCAGCAGGATTAATGTTAACAAAGGATGTGAGTTTGAGAGCATTGCTTTACTTTCAGATAAATATCTGGAACAAACAGTCGCTGAGCAATGCAGACCTTCCGGAAGCACTGTGTGAGTGTTGGCAGCATTTTCAAAGATTATTTACATGTCGTAAGAATGAAAGTTTGGTATACTATAGTCTACGACACAAGAGTTGATATGGAATACATGTATTTCAAAGGAATATACATATTGCTTTTTCAATTATGGCAATACGAATATGTTTGTGATGAGTAAATGTGGAGCGAGTATGCAAATATTAATATGACAAGAAATATACACCGAGTCAGAGTGGTCAGATGAGGTCTTAATGTGGGAATTTCCATAGGGTGAACTCTTCTATTCCAAAATGTTTTGGGGAAAAACAGCAGGAAGTCATTAATAATTATGTAAACATTAGACAATGTGTGCAGCATTATTCTTCAGGTGCTAAAAGACAATAAAAGATTCAATGATAACATTTATTTGTAAATAAAGATGATTAAAGTGCAGTACTTCAACTGAAGATGAACACCGACCCGAGCCAGATAACGAACAACAGACTGACTCGTTCTCGAGACAAGAACCATTTCTGTTAAACACGAGAACCTAGGAGCTGATGATACTGCGCATGTGTGATCCTGTAACGATACGATGGAGGACAGGAGGCAAATTCAAGTATAGAATGTTTATTGGAGGATGAGTAATTGATGAGGAGATGTTGGAGGGTGATGCAGGGACCTCGACGGCAGCACAGACAGGTGAGTAGGTGTTTGAGTGCCCTGGTGGAGGTGGTGGTGGTGATAAATCCGAGGTGATGGCTGTAATCCAAGGTTGACCGAACAGGAAACAAGACACGAAGCAGTAGAGCTGGAGGACGAACAGACATGAACCGGGGTAGGCGGATTAATAGGGGAATGAAATACGGGCTTTATTTTAGATACATGAAAGGCGGGAGGAAGTTTGAGGCGGACTGCCACCGGACTAATGATCTTGGTGACAGTGAACGGGCCAATACATTTGGGAGCCAATTTATTAGAGACGGAATGGAGAGAAATGTTCTTAGTAGAAAGCCACACTTTTGGTAATATCATAATTTTGTTCGGCAGGGGATAATCGATAAGAGAAAAAGGAGATGGTTACCAGTAGCTTCTGTCCATTGAGGGCGTGAACCGTGATGTGGTGCGTGGGGGGTCTGAGGGGAATGTGAAGTCTGCGTGCAAGTGTACTGTCCATGAAATTACCTTCCGCCCCTGAGTCCAGTAGGGCTTGACAGTCGTGAATCTGTGCTGACCATCTTAGTCTTACCTGGAGGAGCGTACATGATGATGAGATCCCACCCGATAGTAGCCTCATACATACTACCGGGCTTGGCCCCCGCAGTAGAGGCACAGGCCCAGGGACCTCTGCCTCTCCTTCTCCTCCCGGGAAAGCCGAGCTCGCCCTACCTGCATGGGCTCATGATCGTAGGAGGGGCTGGCCGCATCCCCGCCGCAACACTAGTTCAATGAGCCCATTAAGTGAAGTCGGAAGATCCAGGGCATAGAACATGTCCCACTGCGCCTCCTCGTTCCAATGACACTTCAACGCCAGAGTACGAAACTCGATGGAATAATCCGAGACGGATCTCTCATTCTGACGTAACTCGGCGAGCATCCTCGCCGGCGACGGCCCGATCAAAGACCCGCCTCATCTCGGCGGAGAGTGTCTGGAACGAGGCGCAGCATGGATTTTGGTTCTCCCACACCGCTGTTCCCCATAATGCCGCCCTCCCAGTGAGCAGGGTCAAGACGAAAGCCACCTTGGCTCGTTCGTTGGTGAATGTTCTAGGTTGGAGAGAGAAATGCATATCTCATCGGGTTAAGAAAGCTCTACAAAAGGTAGGCTCACCCGAGTAGGACTCCGGAATGGAGAGACGTGGTTCCGGCTGGGAGGGGGCTTCTGGTGGTGTGGGAGGAACGGGCGGTGTGAGCGGCGCAGTGGGAACTCGTAGCAGCTGTAGTTGTTGGGTGAGCTTGGACACCTGCGCCACCAAAGCCTGAACCGCGCGACCAGTATCGTTAAGATTCCTCTCCTGGGAGTCCATCCTCTGAGCACTGGCGCTGAGAAATTCTTCCAGGGTGATAAATCCGAGGTGATGGCTGTAATCCAAGGTTGACCGAACAGGAAACAAGACATGAAGCAGTAGAGCTGGAGGACGAACAGACATGAACCACGGAGGACCTCAAACAACGATCTGACAAACAAGAGACGAAAGACAGGGCATTAAGTAGGCTGGTGGAATGAGCTGCAGTTGCCGCTGATCAGATGACATCCTTGACTCTCCCCTTGCACCCATATTCCTCGGTCACCCCTGGCTCCTCCTTCACAATCCCAAAATAGTCCATTCTGGCTTGTGTAGCGCCTCTCTAGCGTGCTGAACTATAATGAGAGGTGGCTATCCTGAGTTCTTTAAATATCTTTTAAATCAAATAAGTGAGGTTTCACAAATAAATGTAAGTGTATCTAACTTGTGTGTGTGTGTGTTGTTACTATCTTTTTAAGTGAAACACTATTCCCCTTTAAATCACAATTTAAACAGTAATACTAACACTTTAACAGGAAATTAAAGGTCTTGAAATTACTCTTCTCCTATAAACAATTTCCAATTTAACCCAAATTGTACTCTTTTTCTGAATTAACTGAAATATCAAAAGAGTCAGTAACCACAAAGGTTTTTAAAAAAATATATAAAACAGATTTACTTAGAAAAGAATGTCAGAAATTAAATATGTCTGGTACAACTCACTTTTCACATCACAGCTGCATTTAAATCACATTAAACAAATAAGGGCCCAAGAAAATAAAATAGCCGGCAAAAATCTTAAAATTAAATACCCTTCAAGTGTTCAAATGATGCAGGCCTGAATGTAGCTCGGGTACGTTGTAGCCTTAAACTCAATGGCTATTTCACCACAAAGGCCAAACAAACAAATGGTAACTTTTTTCAAGGTGCATGTAATCTCACGTGCTTCGGATCAACGGCGTCAGCAGCAGAAGACAGGTGGAGAGGATTCGTGATGATGAGAAGATTGATCAAGAGAAGATTCACACGGTTGACGATCTCAGCAAAGTCCATCACTCGACAACGCTATCCGGCTCCGGGAAAGTCTTTGATCATCGTCCGTTTCATATTTTCACACAGGCTTAACTAATTAAGGTCGCTGGCCGCTAGCTTATCAGCAAAGTCCATGTAAAACAATAACCACTAAATCAGCGGCTAACTGAAACATATGTCTGTTGTAACGGATGGGTTTTTCACTCAAACCAACAGAACCATCACCACTAATGGTATAAGTATAAGTGTTTGTGTTGAACACTTTAATTTTCAGGTGCATTACAATTAACAGCAACCGTCTTTTTTTCTCCGCACCAACTCACTCACGTTCATCTCACTCACGTCTGTCCCTACTTCCTTCTTACCCTTGACCTCTCCAGTGATTGGATCATACACAAAACTTTCAGAAATAAAATAAATTCACAAAACATTTGTGTAACTCTTTCTTATTATTTTCACAGGCATCTTTTAAACATTTTAACATATATTATTACCCAACAAATATTTAACATTTTAAATGCTGTATACCATAAATGAATATTACACCATGTATACATGTATTTCTCTCATTGAGCAAAATCAACATTTATTTGCCAATGAATTCTAACTTTTTTTAACCTTAAACTATTTTATTAAACTATGAAATTAATTATTCAAACTAGTACATGTTATACTAAAGAAAATTATTTCAACCGGGTTACACCCTCCCCCTTTTTAAATGTCTGTGTGTCCTCACCAGACACTAATAAACTAACAAAGGAGTCCTAAGGGCATAATAACTAATGTGTATAGTGCTTTCCTATTTTAATGAATATCCCTCTGTGCACTATGGTCAAAGGCTCATCTCTGGATTTACCGGGCTTATCATAGGTAAGTCTGATAGCTGGTTTAACATTTCTCTTAGGTCTAGGCTCAGAGCTGGGCTGCTTTTTGTCCTCCTGGACCTCAGATACCTCTTCTTCAGACTCTGATCCAGCTTCACTTGTCTCTTCCAGAGCAACTTTTGGATCACACTCCTCATCCTCAGACTCCGGTTCACAGTTATCATCAACCTCTTCTGGGTCTGAATCAATTTCATGAACATGTTCAGCTACAGGGTCATTTTCATGTTCTGTTTCAGGGTCATCTTCTAATTCAACTACTGGCCTGGCAGTATTTCGCACCCTTTGGACAGGCTCTTTCCGAGTGACACAGTGAGGGATATAATACTCCATGTCAGAGGATGAGTCAGAAAATTCCTGTAACTCTAGAGTCTCTTTTCTTGAGTTCCTTTGACTTCTCTTATGAGTGTCTGCTCTGGTCTTGGGTTTCGTAGGTGATTGAACATCCTGGTCAGTGCATGGCATTCTCACCATCTGTCCAATCGGAAGAAGGTGGTCCCTGTGTATTGTCTTGGTCCCTAGACTTCCATCCTCCCGTTTGATCTTGAACACAGGTAGGTTTGGCATCTTTCCAATGACAACATACGGATCAGGACTCCACTTGCTTTCCAGTTTTGCTTGCCTTTCAGACCTAGATTCCGGAGCAGTACTCTGTCGCCGATCTCTATGGACTGAAAGCTAACTCTACGATCATACAACCTCTTGTTTCGCTGGTGCCTTTTGTCTGCAGCATCAGACGCTAACTTGTATGCTTGCTTCAAGTCTTCCTTAAGCTTTGTGACATATTGAGTGCGAGATGTCTCTTCGATGCCATCTGGGGACGTACCGAAACACAAGTCAACAGGAAGTCTCGCCTCTCTGCCAAACATCAAAAGGTAAGGAGAGTACCCCGTGGCATCACACTTGGTGCTGTTGTATGCGTGGACCAAGTGAGGCACATGTTGACTCCAAGTACGCTTCTTCTCCCGGCCTAAGGTACTTAACATAGAGAGCAGAGTTCGGTTAAACCTTTCCGGCTGTGGGTCTCCTTGTGGATGATACGGCGTTGTCCGTGACTTGCGAATCCCCATCAAGGTCAACAGTTCTCGGATCAAACGGCTCTCAAAATCTCTTCCTTGATCCGAATGGATCCTGGAAGGCAGTCCATAATGGATGAAATATTTCTCAATTAAGACCTTTGCCACAACATTGGCCTTCTGGCTTTTAGTTGGGAAAGCCTGAGCGTACCGAGTGAAATGATCCGTTATAACTAACACGTTACTTATGCCTTTGGAGTCAGGCTCCATGGAAAGAAAGTCCATGCACACTAAATCCATAGGCCCATGGCTTACAATCTGGTGCAACGGAGCAGCTCTATGTATTTGGGTTTTAACAGAGTGACACACTCCCCACAGTTCTTGATGTATTCTTCCACCTGCATCGACATCCTAGGCCAAAAGAATCTACTTCGGAGCAGGTCAAGAGTTCTTTCCTGTCCTAGGTGCCCCAGGTCATCATGCATGGCCTTCATAACCATCTCCCTGAACTCTCTCGGCAGGAGGAGTTGACTGATCACCTCTCCGGATGGTTTCTTGCTGTGCCGGTACAGTAATCCATCTTTCATTTCCAGCTTTCCCGCTTCCTTTTTCAATCTGGACAACTCTGGACTCATGGTCCCCTCCTCTTGCCAGCGCCCATGCTTGATGGCTTGGATAGCCGGTCCAATGGCCTCATCCTCTTCCTGAGCCTTCCTGAGACTTAGTTTGGACATAAGTTCCAGGGACTTTAACTCCATGTGTGTAGGAAATGCATAGAGGTCAGGGACACAGTGGGGAGATGCTCCAAGTTGAGCAACACAGACTGGCATACTGCTTGCATTCTCAAAGATGCAGATTCTCTGGCAGATGGTTTTCACACCAGACTGAGGTATAGTCACCCAGTCATTGTCGTCCTCCTCTGGCATGTTCCTTGATAACAGGTCAGCATCAATGTTGTGGCGGCCTGGACGATACTGCACATCAAACTCATACGTCGATAAAGCAGCTAGCCACCGATGCCCCACCGCATTGAGCTTGGCTGTGGTCAGCACATACGTAAGAGGGTTGTTGTCAGTACGTACAGTGAATCTTGCCCCATACAAATAGTCGTGGAATTTGTCGACTACTGCCCACTTGAGTGACAAAAATTCCAGCTGATGTATGGGGTAATTTCTCTCAGCAGAGCTGACTTTTCTGCTTGCAAAGGCCACTGGTCTCAGACCTTCAGGATGTTCTTGGTAAAGAACAGCACCAAGACCCTTCAGGCTGGCATCCACATGCAGGATGTATGGCTGTTGTGGATTGGCAAATGCCAGGACAGGTGCATGTGTCAGACAGTGAATTATGTGATGAAACGCATCTGTGCAGGATTGGTCCCATCTTTTGCCAAATGGCTCCGATTCTTTCAAGTAAACTTTGTTCACATCTTGGGCATACTTCTTTCTCTTCTGAGTTGGAGCATATCCCTTTGTGAGTTCAGTCAACGGTCTAACAATTTCAGAATAGTTCTGAATGAATCTGCGATAATAACCACAAAATCCTAGGAATGATTGCAACGTCTTCAGGTTTGTTGGCATGGGCCATGCAGCGACGGCCTCAATCTTGTTTGGATCTGGGGCAACTCCATCTGCAGACACAATATGCCCCAGATACTTGACCCTTGGCAGACAGATCTGGCATTTGTCCACTGAGAGTTTCAGCCCAACTTCACCGAGACGATCTAGGACTTTGAGCAGTCGCTCTTCATGTTCCTCAAGAGTTTTTCCAAACACTATCACATCGTCTAGGTACACCAGCACTTGTAAGAGGTTCATGTCACCGACAGCCTTTTCCATTAACCTTTGAAATGTGGCTGGTGCCCCAGTAATGCCTTGAGGCATTCGTTCAAATTGGAAAAAACCTAGCGGGCAAATGAATGCCGTCTTCTCTTTGTCTTCTTCTGACATAGCTATCTGGTAGTAGCCGGAGCGCAAATCCAGTACAGAAAACCACTGACTCCCTGTTAATGCATTCAGTGCATCTTCAATGCATGGGGTTGTGTACTGGTCAGGAATGGTACGGCTATTCAACAGTCGGTAATCTATGCACATCCTAATAGCACCAGTCTTCTTTCTGACTACAACTATAGGGAATGCATAGGGGCTTCGCGACTCTGTTATGATCCCTGCCTGCAGCAGTTCCTGTAAATGCTTTCTCACATCTTCGATATCTGCAGGTGCTAGCCGGCGTGATCGTTGACGGAAAGGCCGGGAATCAGAGAGACGAATTCTGTGCTCCACTCCTCTTGCTAATCCCACGTCCCACTCGTGCATTGAGAAACATGAGACTTTTGAGCCAGTTTTTTGCATAATCTGTTCTTCCATTGTTCTGAGATAGGAGAGTCTCCAAAGTTGATCATGCTCTCATCAAAGTCAGAGGAAGCAGTCTCCTTCGGGGGAATTGTCGCAACTGAATCAACATGGTACACACATCCAATCACTGTTCCTACAGGGATGGAAGTTTCTCTTGAGGAGTCATTTTTTAGTAATATTCTCAAACTGTTGACATCCAATGCCCCACTAGGCACAACCATGGGATGAAAAATCACATCAGCGGGTAAGGCAGCTGTTGGTGAGGAATCTATCATCAGGATTTCTTTAGCAACAGGATTATTCAGCTCGACTGTGCACACAACCTGAGTGTCACCATCTGGGGGTAAGACCAAGGGGCCTGGACCCATCCATAGGACATTGCCAGCCTCCTCCTCTTGGACTGGAACCACAACACCCTTTAGAGCAGGTTGATCTTCCTCAACATGAACACGAAGGCCTAGTGTTTTGGTGACATCAAAGCCATTATCTTTGCATTGACTCACCAAACGTCTAACATGGCTTGCATTGGTTCCCACAATGACAGATGTTTTATCTTCAGTCCTAGGGTTAGGACATATGAGAGCTAGGACAGTTACAGTCTGACTGGTTCCTAACACCTCAGCTGGATACTCCACATCAACTACCACATAGCCACGGTAAGGGTAACTAGCTCCAGACTCACTTAAACCCCACAGTGAAAGACCAGATACGGGCTGAATGGGGATATCAGACAAGTGCTTCAGGTACCAGTGTTCAAAAATGATCGTCACCTGAGAGCCACTATCTAACAAAGCAGTGCAAGGTTGTCCATTAACCTTCAGCTGCACCAGGCTAGCCGGCCCAACTAACCCATCAGGAATAGCCACACCCTCAGGCATGTCAGCTATACTTTTCTCAACAGAACAGTTAACTGAATTAGCGGTGGCATCACTTGACGACTGGTTGTTCTTGGACAGCTTCAGAGCTTGGATAAGTCTCTTGATAACTTTAGCCTGGTTTTCTGGGCTTTGGCACTTCCTTGCGAAATGTCCATTCTCTCCACATCGATAACAGAAGTGTTCCTCGGATACTTTGAATGATCGTTGGGGGGAACTGGCTACTGGTTTTGAGGTATTCACAGCTGCAATGGCGGCTTGAGGTTCAGTTACTTTATTTGTTACTTTCTGTTGCAAGCGCTTCATTTGTTTTTTCAAAGCTGCCACCTCACTGTCCGAACTGCACTCATTGCACACTACATTTGGAGGAATTTTCTCAATGCTTAATGAAGTGTCATGGGCGGGCTTAGTCACAATAGCAGCAACCAAGGCTTTAAGTTCTTTGATCTCAGACTTCAAGTTCTGAATTTCCATCTGTTTTCACATCAGCATTGTGCTTAACATTTCACCTTGCATGACAGGAGTAATCTTCTTTCGTGAGGCCTCATATTCCTCTTCGGTGCGTATCTCCTTTAACAGCTGGAGAAAGGTTGGGGGCTTTGCTCTCCTCTCTCTCAAACGAACCGGTTAACTAACATCAGATCAGAGGCTATCGCACCACGTAACAATTGGTCGAGTCTTGCTCTATCTGCACATCCAAGGGGAAGTCCATCTCTCTGCACCACCCTATTTAACGACTGTTCTAGACGTCTGAGGAAGTCGACAGCTTCTCACCTGGTTGTTGTTGCAGTAAACGAAATGCAAAATACAGCTCTTCTCCTGACTCTGCTGTACCAAAAGCATGCTCCAGGGCCTCTAAGCAGTCTTCAGGGCCCACATCAGGATCACTAGCTCGTGCTGCCTTTACTATATCAAGTGCCGGGCCTCTGAGACTTCCATTAATCTCCGCCTCTTTTCTTTGTGCGAGCAGTCACACTCCTTCCACCATGAGCCGTGCTTGACCCAACCAGTGGTCGAACTGCTCTTCTCCAGCAGGTGTGGGCAGCAACCCAGAGAAAGTTCGTAGGCGGCGATAGCTTCCATACTCACTGGAGGACTTTGACGTCTTGTCAAGTAAATCACTTACAGCTCGCAAGATGGCCTCGGTTGACTTGGCAGCAGCTTCATTTTCAGGGAACAATGTGCGAATGTCTTCAACATGTTTACCTGGAACTTGTTGCGTTTTGGGCATACCAGCTTGTTGTACTGGCTGAGGTAGCTGCATCTGCTATGATAACAGGCCACGGTCCTCCACCATCAACCGGAAACACTTCAACAGGAGCAATTTCGCTTTTTTACTACTTCCTTACATTCACACAAGACCAGGTATTGGTTTTAGTTGACTGTTGAAAGTTCGGCCTCTGACTCGCACACGTCCCAAACACTTCACAGTTTGCATTGTTTCTTCTATTGTATGTGTGTCTACATCTTCCTGAATGAGCACCAGGACTGCATGAGCCTCGTCTAATGACTCGCCACGCACCATCCTTTTAATTCTGATACTAGCTCTTTCACACATTCCATCTTAGCTTATCAATTAGCACAATGTTAAAGCTTAAAAATGCTAATTTTACTGTAAAATGTAAAAAATAAAAAAACAAAACAAGAAACCCACACTAATTATCCCAGCGGTGCCTCCATTTTATGTAGCGCCTCTCTAGCGTGCTAACTATAATGAGAGGTGGCTATCCTGAGTTCTTTAACTATCTTTAAATCAAATAAGTGAGGTTCACAAA